>NC_045435.1:53435815-53574249 GCF_002776525.5 Piliocolobus tephrosceles | reverse complement strand
TCTTTCTTTCTTTCTTTCTTTCTTTTTCTTGAAATGGAGTCTCGCTCTCTCACCCAGGCTGGAGTGTAGTGGTGCAATCTCAGCTCACTGCAAGCTCTGCCTCCCGGGTTCACACCATTCTCCTGCCTCAGCCTCCTGAGTAGCTGGGACTACAGGCACCCACCACCACTCCTGGCTAATTTTTTTGTATTTTTAGTAGAGATGGGGTTTTACCGTGTTAGCCAGGATGCTCTCGATCTCCTGACCTCGTGATCCGCCTGCCTCGGCCTCCCAAAGTGCTGGGATTACAGGCGTGGACACCATACTTTCTAATTATCCTCCACCGTAGTATCCTTTTGTCTTTAACTCTACGTTATTAGTTATGAGCTATTTTTACGAATTTTTTGGACATACCAGGTTAAGATATCTTCTTGAATTCACTATGAAGCTCATAAAAGCTCTTGTCTCTTTGGTTTTTAGCTTCCTTTTGGTTCACTGTATATAAATTAGTCTATTGCATCAAATGCATTCTATTCGTATATCAACCATCATCAAATTTGGAAGAAAATTATTTTTGTTTGAGATTTATTAGAGGTGTCATCCCCTTCAATGAAGATGAGAATTCAGAGTTGGTATTTGCTTCACGATGCATTGCCCTAAGCTGTAGCTTTCTTTACTTGGAATTCCAAATTCAGTTTTTCTGCCAGAGGGCCAGTTTCTTCAACTTGGTCTGCAGGGAAAGATCTTGAAGGAAAATTTAACCTGACCTTATCCAGTCATCTCCATTCCTAATGGTTTGGTTGTCCAGAGGCCTGGAGGGAACTTCATCTGATATTGGATGATACTGATTAAATTTGTTTATCTAGCTCATGAACACTTGGAATCCAACTGTGATGGATCGGATTGTTGTTGTCAAATCTTCACTCACATCCCTCAGCCTCTTGGGCAGATATACTTCACTTCCTGCTGACATGGTTGAGTCATATGACTTATTTTGGTCAGTGAACCCTTATCAATCATGACTAGAGCAGAGGCATACTTTAGCTGAAGCCTACTCTCCTGACATTCACCATGCGACAGACATGCACTGGGGATACAAGGAGGATGAGAAATACTTGGTAGACTCAAGACCAACCTGTAGCCTACTTCCGAATCCAGACATCCCACTTCATGAAGCAGTTGTCCTGTTGAGCAACCTGCCTCAACCAAATCTGTCAAGCTGAAAATCTGGGAGGGTGAGAAGAAATGTTCATCTATGCAAGACACTGAGGATTTTAGGCTTTTGTTTCACAATATCAATGAAGTAAAAAGATAACTAATGTAACAGCTGACCTTTATTGACTATATAGAGTGTTGACTTTATTATTTTTATTAAGTACCTAAAATATAATGCCAGATACTTTCTAAGCATGTTGCATGCATTGCTTCTTTTGATTCTAAAACAAGCCCATAAAGTAGATAATATCATTATCCTCATTTCAGAGGCTGAAGTTTTTGCCTTTGATGAAAATGATTCAAATAATTTATCAAAACTCACCCTTCTGAACATGGCACAAAAGTGGAATTTGGATATTCTTATTAAGATCAGCAAAGCAGATGTTTCTGAAATTCTTGAGTAACACTTACAACTTCTGCTTTTTAAGAATTTATTTTGCCAGTGTCATGAAGGCATGGCATGATTAAGGCTGCCATTTATTGACTACTTGAGTCAGACTCTATGCTTTGATCATGTCATTTAGTGGACAATAGCCATCTGAGTTTGGCACTAGTTTTATCAGCTTATATTATAGGACAGCTGAGGTTTGGAGAGGTTAAGCTATGTGTTTAAGGTCACACAGATTGCAGCTGATTCATCTAGAATTCTAACACAGGACTTGACTTCTTATCTATTACACTAAGCTACCTATTATGGTACTTATTTCTTTGCTGCACAATTTACCATGATTCCTATAGGTCATTTATAACCATTTTCTTTGTAGGAAGTATATATTTCATAGTTGAGCAATTTGAGCAACTTTTGCAATTACAGATTGACTGATTGACACAAGGCACTATGTTCAAGGTACTGTGCAATGCAATGGAAATAAATAATTGGAAACAGTTCACAACTGGGTGTCAGAAAATCCAGGTTCTGCTGTCCCACAGTCATAAGAGCATAAGGGACCTCATATAAAACCTCCAGTTGAGCTTTCTATCCTATGCACTTACTGTATCAAATGAACTTACTGCCTCATTTGATGAATAATGTAGCCTTACATAATGGTTCTTTTTCACTTTGTAAAAAAAGTTGGCTTTGGAGTCAATCAAAACTGTACTGAAATTCTGGCCCTGCTGCCTGCTGCATACAAATTTCACTTAGCTATGTCACCTTGCTAAGCTTCACTATCCTTATCTATAAAATCCTAAGTGTAGAGCTAACATCCCACTCTTGCAGAGAGTAGAGGGTGAAATGTATTAAAGCTCTCATCTCAGTGACTGCCACAATAAAGTCAATAAGTCATATAACAACAACAACTCTTATAAGGAATTATGTCCAGTTCCCTCAACATTATATTCATTTGTATTTGGATATATTCCTGTTTGAAAATATTACTCCTAAAAATATTACACTTAGAATTGAACACCTTATGCTAGTTGACTTTCAATACCAGTTGAAAGTACACAAGACACAAAATAAGTCTGTTTTCTCTCCTTAGGTCTCAATTTCCTAACATTAAAATGAGACACTTGGGTATCAGAAACTTTTGATTTCTTCCAAGTCTAAGAACAAAACCAGCTGGCAAAACTGGAAAAAAATAAAATAAAATCATAATTCAAAGATGAAAAATCTGGGCAAATGTCAATTCTCATGTGTGTGTGTGTGCATATGCACATGCAGACATATGATTGCCCTACTTAATAAATTCACTATTTTTTTTGTCCCACAGAATGTTCTGTGTGTTCTGTGTCCTGAGAAACTCAGAGAAAATGGATGATAATTTGGCAAATAACCAGCATACACTAAAAGACTTCTCTACTGGTCAATAAATAGCTACTGTTTCCTAAGTGGATGAGGATATTAGTGGTCACAGGTTGTAGTTTATGTTGTTTCTGTTGTTTGCATATTCATCAACATCATTTTAATTCTAAGGCAACCCTGAAGTGTGATAAATTCCATTTTACAGATGAAGAAACTGTGAGTCCAAGTGCCTAGATGATTTCCATTGAGTGTTAAAATGTGACTTAGGATTCTCAGTTTAAATTTCTGCCCCACTTCTTTGTATGTATAATAGACTTAGTAATAACTTATACATGTAATTTGCTCTATGGTATATGACTGTCCCTGTCACTATACTGTGTCTACTTACAATCACAAAGGGTGTCTAGAAAGCTGGGCAGAGGAAAACCATATGGGATGATGTGATTGCTTCCCCAGAAGCAAGCAAATCCCCCATATCAGTATTTCTGGCAAAATCACGTGTTCTAAAGAATTTAAATTTATTGAAAATTAAAAATTCCTGATAAAAGAGAGACCAGATAATGTTTTTCTTCTTTATTTTCCTCTGTCATATCTCTCCTTTCCAGATTCTTAGTGTCATGGGAACAAATCCAGGGAATGGCTCTTTTCTAGATGACAGTGGCCTTTCAACCAAGAGAAGAAAACATGCACACACACACACACACACACACACACACACACACACACATACACACACTTTCTCAGGATTTGCCTGAGTCCTCCCTACATATCGTATCAAATGCAATATATTTCAGTTCTTTTGTCTTCTAGAATTATTCCAGGCAAATTGCATACCCACTATTTGGCACTTCTCTGGTGATTATTCCTTCTTTTCAAATCAGTTCTGCTGAAAACATTATCTTTTAATCATTTACTACAGAGTAGATCTCCCACTCTGTACATGCACTCTCTGTAGATGGTGCTAATGTGGTGTATTATAGATGATTACTTCTGTGTGTTAGAAGGGATTGGAAATGTTGGCATGTTTGTCATTGTTTGTTAAATCCTCTGAGGCCAATTGCTAATTATAAAAGCTTGTAACTTTAGGGACTTAGCCAATGACTCCAATTGAACTGTCAGCTTTTTCAGGCCAGACGAGATATATAAAAATTCTTCATTCTAATTGCTTTAATTAATGAATGCAGAGATAAGGCAACTCATAGGGCAAAATGCTGCAACATTGTTATAGCATTATTGCCTCACTTGGTACCAAACTAACAAAAATCTGTTCTCCGTGGGTGGACACTGGGAATATCAACGGATGCACTTCTATAGGATACCTACCCATTTACCTAATATATGAGAATATCAACAAAATATCTGACATGTTTGCAACTCTGGAAAGATTTAAAATTATCTTGGGTAACAAGCCTTGAATGTATGAAAAAAAGTTGAGACTCAATAAAAATTTTGTGGTAAAATACTTTTAGAGAAAGATATCATTTTTGGAGTAGGATTACCTCATAAGGATTTTATTATCACAAGTGACTGAGAAGAATGAGAATAAGGAGAGACCAGGGCACATTAATAGGTCAGATGACTGAACCACTTTCCTTGAAATTGCCAAGCTTTTTCCTGCTTCTTTGTACTTCTTCTTCCCTCTGGGTAGCATATTCATGCTTCAGCTCTCCAATCAGGTGCCTCCTTCTCTTTAGATAGATCTGAGCTCTAAGATTACACTCCCCCACCTTAGAGTAATTCCTCTATCAATATATATCTTAGTTTACTTTCTCTTACTATAAAAGAATACCACAGACTGAGTAGTTTATAAAGATAAGAAGTTTATTTAGCTCACAGTTCTGGAGACTGGGAAGTTCAATAGCATGGTGTCTGCATCTGGTAAGGGCCTTCTTGCTTGCCATAACATGGCAGAGAGTATCACATGATGAGAAAAGGAAGAGCAAAAGAACCAGAAAGAGGTTGCTTTTTATAATAAAGGCACTCCCACGATAATGAATTCAATCACATGATAGCAACATTAATCCATTCATGAGGGCAGAGCCTCACTAATTCATTAATTTATTAATTCATTCATGAGAATACAGGGATTCAATTTTCAACACATAAACTTTAGAATACACATTTTATCCATAGCATTCTGTCTCTGGCCCCCAAAATTTATGTCCTTCTTACATGCAAAATACATTAATTCCATCCTAATAGCCCCACAGTCTTAACCATTCCAATATCAACTCAAAGTCCAAAGTTCAGAGTCTCCTTTAAATCAGATATGAGTGACTCAGGCATGATTCATCCCATGGCAAATTTCCTCCAGCTGTGAACCTGTGAAATCAAAACAAGTTATCTACTTTCAAAATACAATGGTGGGACAGACACAAGATAAACATTTACATTCCAAAAGAGGGAAAGGAAGCAAGAAAAAAGGTGTAACTGGTTCCAAGTAAGTCAACAATCTCACAGGAGAAACAATGTTATTCGTTGAAGCTTCAGAATGATTTTTCACTCTCTGTTGCCTCTAGGACACAGTGGGGATTTGGACCCCCTCCTCCACAAAGCTTCTGGCAGCCCCACCCCTATGCCTTTGGAGGGCTCCGCCTATGTAGCAGTTCTCACAGACTGAGTCCCTTGCCTGCAGTTATCACAGGTTGGTGTTACACACTGGTGGCTCTACAATTCCTGAGTCTTGAGGATGACCCTGACCCTGTGGCTTTACTAGGCATTGCTCTAGAGGGAGCTCTTTGTGGCAGCTTTGACTCCAATCCCAAATTTTAGCTCAGCTTGGCCTGAGTATGGCCTCTCTGCAGTAACTCTACTTCTGTGACAACCACTGTATGGTCTATGTCTAGGCCCCTAGGCTTTTGTGATATCCTTTGAAATGTCGGTGGAGGAAGCTGTGCGTTCCCAGCTTTTACTTTCCGCATGCCTGCAGAATTAGAGCCACATGAACACTGCCAAGGCATATGACCTATGCCTTCTAGGACTGACACCTTCTACAATTTATACCTTCTGAAGCACTGGGGCCATTTGAGCCACAGCTGGAGAGGCCAACATGTGCTGAAATGCAGAGAGCAGAGACCTGAGGCAGCCCTTGGAAGCTGCCCGTCCCCCTAACCATTCTGCCTTCTTGGACCTCTGGGCCTGTGATGGGAAAGGCAGCCTCAATGATCTCTAAAATATCTTTCAAGTTTATCACCCAATGTCTTGATGAATAGCCTCTGGCTTTCTTTGATCATACTAATTTCCTTCTCAATTGGTTCCATGTTCTTTCATTCTCTACCACATCGCCAGGCTTCTAGTTTTCTAAATCTTTACACGCTACTTCCCTTTTAATTATAAATTCTGCCTTTAAATCAACTCCTTCCTCTATATTTTACTGTAAGTGGTTAAAAATAGCCATTAAACAACCTGCATGGTTTGTAGTTTAGCTATTTTCTTTGACCAGATATCCTAATTTATCACTCTTAAATTTTGCCTTCTATAAAATCCTCAGGCACAGGCACAGTTCATCCAAGTTCTTTGTTACCTAATAACAAGGTGGGGGAGGGGGTCTTAATTCCAGTTTCCAACACCTTCTTTCACATTTCCATCTGAGACCTTATCAGAATAGCCTTTTCTGTCCATATTTCTATCAATATTCTAGTCATAGCTACTTAAGTAATCTCTAAGGTCCAGACTTTCCCTAGTCTTTTCTTATTCCAGCTTTCACTCGAATCACTCTTAATGCTGCATTCATGATAATAAAGACTTTTTCTAGCCTACTCCTCCAAATTCCTGTAGCTTCTGCCCATTATCCAGTTCCAAAGCCATTTCCACATTTCTAGGTATTTGTTATACCAACAATCCCACTTCTTGGTAGAATTTTCTGTCTTAATTTGTTTTCTGTTGCTATAAGAAATTACAGAATGGGTAATTTATAAAGAAAAAAAAAAGGGCCGGGCGTGGTGGCTCAAGCCTGTAATCCCAGCACTTTGGGAGGCCGAGACGGGCGGATCACGAGGTCAGGAGATCGAGACCATCCTGGCTAACACGGTGAAACCCCGTCTCTACTAAAAAATACAAAAAGCTAGCCGGGCGAGGTGGCGGGCGCCTGTAGTCCCAGCTACTCGGGAGGCTGAGGCAGGAGAATGGCGTGAACCTGGGAGGCGGAGCTTGCAGTGAGCTGAGGTCCGGCCACTGCACTCCAGCCCAGGCGACAGAGCGAGACTCCGTCTCAAAAAAAAAAAAAAAGAAAAAAAAGTTTATTTGGCTCACAGTTCTGGAGGCTGAGAAGTCTCAGAACATAGTACCTGTACCTCATAAGGACCTTCTTACTGTGTTATAACATGTCAGAGGGCATAAGGCTCTTGGCAAAAAGGCAGGAGCAAGAGAGTCAGATACAGTTTATTTTTACAACAAATCTATTCTCCAGATAATAAACCCTCTCCTGTGATAACAACATGAATGAGGGCAGAACCCTCATTAATTCACTAATCTACTCATGAGGGCAGAGCCAACATTAATCCATTAGTGAGAGATGAGGGATTAAGTTTCCAGTACATGAGCTTTTGGGGGAAACATTCAAACCATCGTACCATATTTAAAGAAACATACCATAGCTCCCACATCTACCATCTTTTATCAGACAGCCTTCATATCACCATTTTTATAAGTATGTCTTCTACTGTGTGAGCTTCTACAAGCAGAGACCTATTGTTTACCCAACAGTGAAACACAAATGCCTGACAGATTGTGGGCATTTAAAAAACATTAGTTGGATAAATGCTTTTCAGATAGGGATATTTTATTTTAAGCAGCAGAAATTGACTCTGGTTAATTTCAGAAAAGGGGATTAAATGGAATTTTCCCTTTTGAGCTTAGAGAACCAGGCTGAGAAAGAGGCAGGGAAAAATCCAGTCTAGACCACTTGGAAAGAGGAGCCACAGCAGTGGGCTCATAGCGAAGTGTCTGGTGAAGACACAGCTACTGGGACAAGTAAATACCAACTATATATTTTGGAAACTTCTAGAATTGTTTCCACATACGGAAGTGTGAACAAATGGGAGTCAAACTGAGTCCTGAGAAGGAGAGAAGCTATAGCATTTTGTAACTAATGGAAAAGGTTACTTCTAAAAAGTATTCGCTATGCTCCAAATATTTAGCAGGCTAAAGAAACTATTTTGGTTCTGATAAGGTATGCAAGCTAATTAAAACCAATTAACCTATCAGCAGATAAAGCTGAGGCCAAGTCCTCTCTTAATGCATAGTCCAATTTTAGAACAGGTATAGTTCTTCTAACTTTTGATATTCAAGACATAGTGAATAGACCTGAGTTGATTATTAATTGGTAGTTATGATTGAGGAAGCACTAGATTATTCTAGTTGTTGTGCTTTTAAAATATACTGCTTATTTTTATAATTCAGTGTATTTTATTTCTCTCTTAAATAATTTGCACTGTAAAATACGGGGCTCAGTTTTATTTCAAACAGGATAGAATGCTTACATATTTTTGTGCCTTAATGTGGTCTGAAAATATACACAAGTTCTGGTTAGCTTTTGCTTGCTCAACACTTATTTCTGTTGTTCTGATAACTGTACCTTGAGTTTTTTCTTTGGGCAATCAATCCTCTTCCCCTATGCTTACCCCAAGAATAAATGCATGGCTTCTGAGAGCAGAAAAAGATAATCTATAATATTGTTTCTTTCACCTGGAGAATTAAAAACTAAAGTCACATTTTGAATGTCTGTGTGCTGAAAGCTCTGGTCTAGATAGTTTTCTTCAGATACTTGCCAATTTTTTAGTGCTGATTGGTTCTGTGAATAAAGATGATGAAGATAATAGCTATAGTGAACCTATCAAACCCAGAATATATGGGCTAGGGTTTAGTGATAAAATACCATTAGAGGTGAAAATCAGATTTATAATTAGCCATGTGAGAAAAAATAGAAAATAAAGATTAAACCAGGGAGTGGTAAATAATAGTTGAGATTTTTGAGAGAAGGCACCAAACCGTGCCTTAAAGTTAAGTTTCTTAATGCTACTTCAAGTGATATTTTACCTTATATTTAAAAACACAAGGAATTTTTTTATCAATAAATATTTATAGGGTAATATTAGTGTATAATTATATGCATAAGCACACACATATGAATATATATGTCATAATAAAAAATGAGGTTAATTGGTTATATGATCTACTAAATACTCATGAATGATTTTCTTACAGCTGTGTAATTCCATTAATGAACAATATCATGGTGAGTCTGGAGTATATTCCCAAGGGTGTCTTTAGTCATCATTTTAGCTAGTTTGTTTTCATTTTAGGGCATTGAAAAATTGTTTTGGGAAAAATGGTTCTATGGCATTTCCTGCAAGATAATTAAGGGAGACAAAATGAAATAAGAGGTTCAGCATTCATAAAAAGTTTGGGAAGGTATCAATGTCATATCAGAGTCAGCTTAAAATATTTTTATTTATCATGTGTTTCTCGAGCTCTTGCTGTGAGTCCAGCACCATCTCTGTTTGATGAAATAGGCATTCCTAAGTTCATCTGCATTGACAAGCCAAGACTAGAAGAGGCAGAAGTTTGGAACTCTCTGCTCCATATGACAGTTGTTTCTCCTTATCTGTGGTTTCACTTTTCAAAGTTTCAGTGACCCATGGAAAATTTCAGAAGTAATAAGTTTTAGGTTGCACACATTCTGAATATTATGCCAAATCTTGGGCTGTACTACTTCATCCCATCCAGGATGTGCAATGTACCACGCTGTGTATTTTATCCACCTATTCATCATTTAGTAACTATCTCAGTTATCAGATCAACAAATCACAGGGAAAAGAGGGTGAGTACAGTCTAATAAGATATTTTGGGAGAGCAAGAGAGAGAACCAAAGAGAGACCACATTCATGTAACGTTTGTTACAGCATTTTGTCATAATTGTTCTATTTTATGATTAGTTGTTATTAATCTCTGCACCTAATTTATAAATTAAACATCATCTTAGGTATTCACATACAGTTTGAAAAACATAGTACACATTTGCCAGTCCCTAACATGGAATCTAACAGGGCTACATAGGATGGGTACTATCTGGGGTTTCAGATGTCTACTGGGGTCTTGGAATGTATCCTCTGCAGATAAGGAGGAATTAATAATGTATTGTAAGTATGTATATATCCTCTACAGATATATGTATCCCCTGAAGATAAAGAGGAACTAAGTAAGATCCAATCTGATAAGCCACTTCATAATGGACTCTAAGTCTTCTAGGAAGAGTTGCATTCACCCAAGTAAATCAAGCCTAGAAAGTGACAGTCTTAGGGTCAACCTAGTAACAATTTTTCTTTAGTGTCACTTTAGAAAGGCATGGTAGAGAAGGCAGCCCCACTCATTTTCTCCGAGTACATGACAAGCAGGGCCAAGGCTTATATTTTCAGCTGGGGAGATTTTTTTTTTAATATTAGGACAGACCTCTAAAATCTAAGTATCAGAGGATTACAAAAATAACAGAGGAGTCGAAGAATATGGAATCACCAGTGAGGACTTGAAAAGTAAGAACTCTGATTTTGCCTTTCTAATTACCTGTCATCTTCGAAAAAGAGAGCTAAACCTGGAAAATTTGGAACAGAAGCCAGTGTCATCTGTAATATTTGTTTCTATTTTTAAGCAACAAAAATTGCCTTAAATCAAGTGCATCATGTGTACATTGGTTTTTAGATTTTAATAGCTTATTCCTCTTCCTTCTCTACAAACTAGAGCTTTAAACCCCCACTTTGATAGTCCTATCTTTCCCCCAGTAAGTTTCAGCTTATTTTTGAGTCGAACTTCTCTGGTCCTCTTTTACATGTTTGTGGTCACCCTATTATTACCATCTTGAACTTTGTCACTTTTTCTTTTTCTGTAGAACATGTCTTTTGAGCATTCAAGCTCCCCAGAGAACATTCTGTACCGCCACAGATGATTCTTTAAATACCTTCCTTTGTCTCTCATCAGGATTGTCTGTGCCTGTTACAGAGAAAGCTCCCTCAGGAAGGCAGGACTGTATTAGCCTAAATTATAGCTGTATTCTCAGTGCCTATACAGTCGCCTGAGTATAAAAGGTGCTCAACACAGATTGAATGCTTGAATGAACAAATAAGGAATGAATAGTGTTGGGGAATCTTGTAGCCAATCTCCTTTAGATACAAACAAATTCAAGACACATTATAGTCAGTCTTCGGTGGCAGGCAACAAAAATTGGCCTGGGTAAGATTAGGTAAAATAAAGGAAGTTATTGGAAGAAGATGGGTCAGTTCAAGGATATAGCTCTGAGGTCAGATCAGATCTGTCCTGCTGTCTATCATTGTGCAGCCCACAAGCTAAGAATAGTTTTTATACTTACAAATAGTTGAAAAAATCAGAACAAGAATAACATGTCATGACGTAAAGATTATATGAAATTCAAATTCCAGTGTCCATAAATAAGGTTTATTGGAACACAGCCATGCCCGTTTGTTTACACATTTTCTGTGGCTGTGTTGCACTGCAGTGGCAGAGGGAAATAGCTGTGACTCAGAATGTACATCCAGAAAAGTCTAAAATATTTACTCCCGGGTCCTTTTCAGAACTTCGCCAATCCCTAAGTTAGCACATGGAATCCAACTGGGCAACAAGACCTCAGGGTGGTCATAATTCCTTAGGGAATTAAGAAAGCAAGATAAGGCTTGGAATCCAGGTAGCAGAAAGCAAGAGACAATTACTTGGGGTGTCACCAGCAGAGTGAATCTGATTACCCACATCCTAATTTCATTCAACTCAGTTTCCAAATTCCAGAAACAGTGAGCCTAAGGAGCTTGACTTAGTTTACATGCCTGGCCCTTGACTATAGGAGTTGTGGGGAAGGAACCTTGATTAATGTCTCCATTATCTAGAAACTTAGAAAAAGGAACAGTTATTCATTCTAGTACTTGAACAGTGATGCCAAGTTAAAATCACACCTGAGCTTATTCCCTTCTCCCTTCAAAGATAAACAGAAGCCATTTGCTACCTGGTCACATACAGAGGCTGCTGCACAGTGGTGAGTGCACCACAGACATTGTGACTGCTTGTCATTAAGACTGAGTGGACCCCTCATTACAGACTGTGTTTGCATTCATCAGACTGTTACCTCTCATCTCTTCAGCTGTGTTTTGTCCCAGATGATCACACCCAGATGTGCACCATCTCATGCCAAAGTGACTGAACACCTGGGAACCCCAGGGATTTTTTTAACGATTTACTTAGATTTTCTCAATCTAGTTTCAAAACTGGTAAACTACCTGTTAATAAAGCTATCCTGGAGATTTCTCAATGAGACTACAAAGGCATTAGTGCTTGCCCAAATAGGTGTAAGAAGATGAAGAACAGGATGTCTTGGTATCATATCAGCAGCGTATATCCAGTCTTTATCCTCAGGAGCTATTGCCTAAAATTAAAAATGACCATTCAAGGCTGGGCACAGTGGCTCATGCCTATAATCTCAGCACTTTGGGAGGCTGTGGTGGGAAGACTGTTTGAGGCCAGGACTTTGAGAGAAGCCTGGGCCACATAGTGAGACACTGTCTCCACAAAAATAATAAAAAATATTAACCAGTCATGGTGGCACACCCCTGAAGTCCCAGCTACTTTGAAAGTCTGAGGTGGGAGGATCACTTGAACCTAGGAAGTAACTGGAGACTACAGTGAGATATGAGTGCACCACCGCACTCCAGCCTGAGTGACAGAGGCCCTGTTTCTGGAAATAAAAAATAAAAAATGAAAAGAAATGGCTGTTCAGTGACCATGAGAAAGTCTAAGAGCAACAGTTTCAGTGGCAAGCCTGTTTTACTTTTGCTTCTGCAGGAGGCTCATGCTAAGCAGAATGAGGAGATATAGATAATTTCCAAGCTTGAAAAAAGATGAAATTCAGTTATCATTTTTTAAGTGAAGTGTAATAGATAGATAAGAGATTGATAAATTACCTTCTAGTGTGAGAGTCAAAGTTCCCCTGCATAAAATGCAGTTTCTGGAGAGCCCATATACAGTGGGTAAAGACAGTGAGTCTGTGTGGGTGTGTGCAATGATAAAACAGTTTTCTTTATTTTTGAGTTCCAGAGAAAATGGATATGTAGGGATCTTGTTTATCTTTTTGTTTTTGATTTTTGTTGTTGTTGTTGTTTTGAGCAGAATAGAGACTTTGGGGAATTTGAGGGATTGGTGCAAAAGTGTTTGTGGGTGTTCTTTCTTCATGTCAAGCTATGAAATAAAGTCATTTTATCTCAAAACGCCCTTAGTTGATGCTGGGGAAAACATTTTTTTCCAACCTGGAGGACACTTGGGAAAGGACCTAGCAGCCAGTGCTTTGAGAAGGAGAAGACAGATGTTCTTGCAGGGAGTGGAGAAGGGACAATGAGGAGAGACATATGGGGCGACCAGTCTGGACTCTGATGACATCCTTCCCCTGCCCAGACACCATGTTTAAAACATTCATCAATGTGGAGAAGGCAGGAATACCAATTAAGTGAGTTTAGCATAATAGAAAATCAATTTTAATTGTCCCAAATGGAACTATTGTTTACAGTTACAGATGGCTGCCAGGCAGTACCTGGGGAAAATAAATGAGTCCAGGGAGTAGGGAATTGCTTTCAATTCCTAGGAGTATTGCAGGAAAGACATTGGAGAATTCAGTCTAAGAAAGTTTTTGCAGAGAAAATAGATGCCCTGTAAAGGCTGAAAAATGTTTCCCTTTAGGACTATGCAGTTAGTAGTGTCGTCAATTTCCACCTCTCACCTTTCTCCTGGTGTTTTCATAGGAGGCATGGACCCTCAAAATAGTTATTATTGCATGGATTAAAATCATTGGCAAAGAAGAGGGGAACCTTGATGAATGTCCTCATTATTCAGAAACTTAGAAAAAGGAATAGATATTCATTACAGTACTTAACAGTGTTACCAAGATAAAATCTTTTTTTCTCTGTTTTTTTTTTTTTTTTTTTTTTTTTCTATCTGTTATGCTAAACTCACTTAATTGGTATTCCTGCCTTCTCCACATTGAAGAAGAGGGGATGGCTAATGAGTACAAAAATATGGTTACATAGAAGGAATAAGATCTAGTGTTTGATAGCACAATAGGATGACTATAGTTAACAATAATTCATTGTATATTTCAAAATAATTAGAAGAGTGGACTTGTGATATTCTTAGTGCAAATAAATAATAAATGCTTGAGGTGATGGGTATTTTAATTACCCTGATTTGATCATGACACATTGTATGCACATATCAAAACATAATGTTTCCTGTAAATATCCATAACTCTGATATACCCATAATAATTAAAAATTTAAAAAAACTAAAGAGAGAAGAACATCAGCAACCACAAACCAAAACTACCTCTTACCTGATCACTTCACCGTGTC
The DNA here is from genome assembly GCF_002776525.5 of Piliocolobus tephrosceles. NCBI lineage: Eukaryota > Metazoa > Chordata > Mammalia > Primates > Cercopithecidae > Piliocolobus > Piliocolobus tephrosceles. The sequence goes on along the minus strand of NC_045435.1, from coordinate 53,559,918 downwards.
TTCTCTTTTGCTTCTCTGAACTTCTAGTGCAAAGGAAGTATTTCTTTATTGCACTTCATCTTTCCTATCTGTAGCTATTTGCATATTTGCCTTATCTTTCAACTAGTATAAAAATTCCTCAAAAGCAGTATTTCACTTAACGGAGCTAAACCCATCACTTCACTACTAACTGTGTGTGCCTTGAGTGACTTAATCTATTTCCTTAGCTGTAAGCTGGGGGCCATGATGACATCCGATTTATAGTTCTGTGGTGAGTATCAAGTTAATAAGAATGAACCTTCCAGAAAAAATTCTGGTGTGTAGTTTGAACTCAGACGTTGACTGTTAATATGATTTTTATATCCTTTTTGTCTCTTTTAAGAAATAATTGAAACATATCCTATACAAAAATATGTAATTCTCCTATTGAGAAATCCTAGAGACGAATAAAAAGAAAAAGTTGCCCACTCTAGGTAACTTTCAGCATAGATCGGCTTAAGACCCATTGCAACAAAAGTACATGAAATACTTATTAATATTGCAAATTCCTGATGAATGAGAGTCTCTGGGATTCTTATTTGTATCTTCAGTAAGCTTGCCAGATTATTCCGTGACAAGCTACGTTTTCAGAAGTTTGGTCAAAGGAAAGTGGTCATCTCTGGATGTATTAATTGGTGAAACCCAGATGTAGGCTCTAAAATGCCCATGTGGAATGTTTCACTCATTTTGTCGTGAAAGATGACTTGCTTGGAGTGGCTGCAATCCCACTCCTGTTTCTATCCACCACAGTGAGGATAACTGATTTCTCAGACAGTCTCTTAAAGTTCCTGGGCATGGCTCCTTGGACCTCCCTTGTAAAAACTATAGGGCTATTTCATTTGCAGAATTGAATAATTAACATAAATCATTGCATGGTGCAATATAAATCCACTGTGAGCCTGACCTTGATCTAAGCGCCTACCATGATTAAAGGCACCAGCATGACCCTTCACCCACTGTGGAGCTCAGTAGAACACTTTCCATAAAGTGCAGGCATAGGATTTTATTCTCCAGAGTCTGCTTTGATGAAACTTTGCTGAGATTTTAATTTCTCTAAAACCTAATAGTGTTTGGGAGTTAGCTGGGTTTTTGTTTTCTGAATTCGAGTTATGACTGTTGAGTCACAGAAGATATCTAGTGCTTCAAACAGAACTGGATTTGACTTTTGGTTCTGTGTGACCTTAGGCAAGCCATTCAACCTTGTGTCCCTAGGTTTTTCCATGTGTAAAATGGAGGTATTGATAAACACCTCGAAGAGTGTTGTGAGAATTAGGAATACACTTGAGAGCCCCTGTTACACATGTGAAATGCTCAAGAGATGCTAGTTTCCTGTTCCTTTAAAACACAAGTGCAGTGTTAAATGTAGAAGGAAAAAAAAGACATCAAATATTTTCTCTTAACTCAGTTTCTCAACTTCAGGACTACTAACCTTTTGAGCCTGATAATTTTTGTTTTTGAGGGAGGAAGGGAGACAGGTGCCCCATGCATTGTAGCAGGTTTAGTTTTAGCAGCATCCCTGGCCTCTGTCCATTAAATACCAGTAGCACCGCCCAGTTCTGACAATCAAAAATGTCACCAGACATTGTCCATGTTCCCTCGAGGGCAGAAATCACCCCATTGAGGATCACTGTCCTGGTTCTTGGCCTAGAATTTTAAGCCATTAAGTTGTAAAATCAAACTAAGAAATCAAACTGTTAGTTTTGCCAAGCCGATATCAAAAAGGAAACTAACCTAGCTATGATCGTTATCCTTTTGACAGCTCCCCAGCCTTATGAAGGGGAAATCTCACAGTGCTATTAGGGTGTAGCAAAGGAAGGTGCCTGTCACCTTGAGGACTCACAAGTAATCCATGAGCCACAACAAAGGTTAGATTCTTAGACTTTAAAACACCGTAACCTCAGGCTGGCTTATGTCACAGATTTTACTAAACTAGGGCCAGTGACTCTTGCTGTGTAAACTAGAGGACAATGACTTTTGCATGAGGCTGATATAAACATGAAATGGTAAGGCCAAGCATGATGGCTCACACCTGTAATCCCAGCATTTTGGGAGACAGAGACAGGAGAATCCTGTGAGCCCAGTTGTTCAAGACCAGCCTGGGCAAAATAGGGAGACCCTGTCTCAATAAATAAATAAATATAGTAACAAATAAAAAAATTAACTTGACATGGTGGTACATGCCTGTGGTCTCAACTACTTGGGATGCTGAGGTGGGAGGATCTTGGGACTGGAAAGCAGAGCCCGCAGTGAGCGTGGTCACACCACTGCACTGCAACCCGGGCAACAGAGTTGACACCATACCTCAAAAAAAAAAAAAAAAAAAAAAAGAAAGAAAGAAAGAAAGATCAAGGAAGGAAAGGAAGAAAGAAAGAAATGGTTAGTTCATTAATTCTTAAAGAGAAATGGAACGTCAGGGGTATTTCCATTCAAATTTGTATAACCAGCACTTGAGATTCTTAAAACAACTGCAGGGGAAGCCAGATCACTGAAGATCCTTGGTGAGCATTCAGTGAGAACTAGAGGCATGAGCTGGAGCACTGAATGGCATCAAGCTATCAGAGCCTGCTGTGTCTTTCCAAATAGGGATGTGGACCAGTGAGGCACACTGGCTAGTTCTTTGAAGGGTATTGACAACATTTGCCTCTGCAACCTGACTCTTTGCTTCTGTTGATGACCAAGCATTTTAGTATTTTTTCATTTAAGTTTTATCAGGTCCTGTTAGAGCTTTGATCTTTGCCTTGGGAAGGCTTTGTGCATTATTATAGGAATGTAACTGGTGGTGTTTTTATAGATGTACCATAATTCTAGGTTCCTGAGATGCACCTTCCTGTAGACCCCACCTATCCACTGGACTGTCAGTCTCTCTACTGCCAGCCTCCCCTCAGCACACTTGATCTTTCAGATATTCTTTTCACAAGCAGGGCTATGACATGCTTTCTTTCATATTCTGCATCTCTCTTGGAATCATGTTCACGAGGTAAGAAAGTGGACAAGTCAAGGCTACACAAATCACACTGAGACCCCAAATATCTTGTTTCCTTTCCTCCTGGTAAAATTGAGGTAGATGCAGAGAAGTTTTTGGTCATTTATTTTGTATTAATTTCTTAGAAATTGCTTTGTCCTCGCTTTATACATAATTAGCATTTAATAAACATTTATCAAACAGCAAATGTTTATCTGAATAAACAAATGTGTGTTATTGTAATAATAACGGTGGTTGTTATTATTATTATTATTATTACTATTATTATTATTATTTGAGACAGAGTCTCTCTCTGTCGTCCAAGCTGGAGTGCAGTCGCATGATCTCGGCTCACTGCAACCTCTACCTCCCAGGTTCAAGCGATTCCCGTGCCTCCGCCTCTCGAGTAGCTGGGATTACAGGCACCTGCCACCATACCTAGCTAATTTTTGTATTTTTTGTAGAGACAAGGTTTCACAATGTTGGTCAGGTTGGTCTTGAACTCCTGACCTCAAGCAATCACCTGTCTTGGCCTACCAAAGTGCTGGGATTACAGGCATGAGCCACAATGCCTGGCTGGTTATTATTTTTCTGATACCAGCTGCTGATTGCCTTTTAGGGCTTATACGGGCCAGGTATAAAAACTGTTTAGGGATTATCCTAGTTCATCTTCATAATGGTTCAATACATTCTGAACTTCTTTTATCACCAGATTTTAACTTAAGTAGTTTTCCCAAGCTCATCCAACTGACATGTGACAGAGGTGGGATTTGAACTGCTGCCCAAAGTGCATATTTACTGTGGCTCAAGACCCTTATATGTAATTGGTAAAACCCGGAGGTTGCCTCTAAAATGCCAACATGTGATATTTCACTCATTTGGTCATAAAAGAGGACTTGGTTGGGGTGGCTGCAGTCAGCTGAGATCCCACTCCTGCTTCTATCCACTATGGTGAGGATAATTGATTTCTCAGTCTTGTAAAGCTCATAGGCATGGCTTCTGGACCTCCCTTGTAAGAACTGTTGGGGTTTCGTTCCCAAGAGAGCACAAGCCCCAAGAGAGCTGTGGTGTGATTCCTTTTTCAGCAACAGGCTTCAATGTCTTCAAGCAGGAAGGCCTTGGCAGCATTTCCAAGGGGTCAGGGAATTGTAACTATGATAATGGAAGTTCTGCAAACTTAAGGCCAGGGTGAAGGCAGCTGCAAGTTAATGCCATTTGATGGTTCTTACGTAAAGTGCATTAGAAAGCATCACAGAATAAGCTTCCTCATTCTGTCCGCCATGACACCTTGTTTAATTCAGGTATGATAGGTTTTAAACAAGAGTATAAAAAGGTTTCAGTTACTGTGATCTTTCCTCTCTTCCTAGGAAAAGGTTTCATATCAAAGTTTCTCTCTCTGATTCTATCTTGCTCCTGACATTAAGCTGTTAATTCATTGATATTAAAATGCTTTTTTAAAAAACCCTCTAAACTGACTGGGTTTTTCAAACATCAAAAATATAATACCAGAGCTGCCAGCTCTTGTTCCCTGTAGCTTACGTTTTGGCTAACAGCCAAGCATCAGCTGATCAAACTCTAAGAAGCCAGACAAATTTAAAACCATAGCTGCCCAAATAGAAATTAGTAAGATGGTTATCAGTAAATGGAAAATAACTTTCATGTAATACCTCTAAATATCGGTTAATGAAATAAGTCCTCAATTTTCCAAAGTGAAAACTAGACCTGTGATTAATGTTAAGATTTAGCTGGCAGTTTTATCATTTAAGATATAGCTGGTCCTTTTTAAAAATATTTAAATAATTCTCATTCATTATTTTCTTCACGTAACAATCTAGAGCACTTTTCTGTCTGTTAATCCATTGAATTAAATCTTCACAAGAACTGTGACAATCAGGCATTATTCTCCACTCAGTTTTGCATTTGAGGAAACTGAGGCCTGGATAAATTAAGTGACTTGCTCAGCTAGAAAATGACAGTGTGAAAATATCAACCCAGTTTTTTTCACTATACATTTACTGTTCTTTTCACTCAAGTAAACCATTTCTTGGTAGAACTGAACAGCTTTTACTTTCACTATAAAACGTACTTAGCTAGCCGGGCACGGTAGTGCATGCCTGTAATCCCAGCTATTTGGGAGACTGAGGCAGGAGAATTGCTTAAACTCAGGAGGTAGAGGCTGCAGTGAGCTGAGATAGCACAATTGCACTCCAGGCTGGTTGACAAAGAGAGACCCTGTATAAAAAACAAACAAACATATTTAGCCATTATATTTTCTTTTCTGCTGGAACTCTGTCTGTTGATCTGGGATACAGGCTAAGTCTAGAACTTTTGCTGTTACATGGGACTTCTCAGTTAACCTTAATATTCAATTCAGATAATACCATTCATTTATTTGCAATTTACTGGGGCAGAAGGCATGGAGTTAAAGAGATCATAGATAATTCCAAGTTAACAATGAAGCATAATTAGAGTCACTTTTTGATGATCTCAAAATAAATTTATATCATTTTGTGTGAGTAATGTCAGGCACCTGAGACCTGTTTCTCAGTAACAGTTACCTTTAGTATAAAAAAATTGTTCTGGTGCTTAGTAACTTCAAACAAGACAAATTTGTTTTGCTCATTAATCTGTAATTTGGGCAGGATTTAGTGGGGATAACCTGTCTTAGCTCTACATTGCAACAGCTGAAGTGGATCAAAGGCTGAGCGGTAGAATCATTTGAAGCTTCGTTCACTCACTGGGCTGGTGGTTGAGGCTGGCTGCTGACTGAGGACCTCAGTTCCACCCCATGTGAGCCTATCTGTCTACGCTGCTTTATGCTTCTTCACAGCATGGTTGCTGGTTGCTTAGGGACCACATTCCTAAGAATGCGATCAAGAGAGACAGGTGGAAGATATAGCCCAAGGATTCAGCCTTGGAAAACCATATAGAATCATTTCTACCGTGGTCTATTGGATGAAATAATCTTAATCCCCCACCCAGATCAAAGGAGAGGTACATAGATCTCACTTGTGGATAGAGAGGAGCGTCACTTATATAAATAAAGCATGTGGAATGGGCCATCATTGGAACACATTGTCTTCCCAGAAGAGCTTGGTAATCTCATTATCCTTGGTTGCTAGAGTCCTAAAGGAGAAGCAGGAAGACAAGGAGGCAGGCAAGTTCTTGTTGAATTAATAGGTTTAAGAGCCACTTTTGTGGTCAGCCAGGTATGTATCCAGCTTAGGCATATAAAAGTCCTATCTTGCCCTTACTAATTCCCCTAACTTCTAGTCTTTCTTGCATCATTTAATTATCCTATATTTTGGCTTCTTTATGTTCTAAATTCAAATGACTCTCTAGACCTGAAAAAAAAAAAAAAAAAAACGACCACCATGGGACTTGTAATCTTGTTTAATCTTGTTCATCACGATAAAATATCTAAAACTCAGAACTAACTCTAACACAAGTTCACATTCTACTAGTTATTTGCTTAGCTACTTAGCTAGCTAGGCGTGCTATGCTCTTTAGACAACAAAAAGAATACCGAACCCTTTTATTTTGTAAGGTGGATCAGGGTGTACAAGACAAGTTTCCTGGGGCCTGATTCATATCATGCCCTTGTTTAAGACTCATAATGTTGTTACACAGACAACTGAGCTGTAATTATAGCATTCAGATTCCCATTTAAAATAGATCCCATTTCCCTGAGGGAAATCATCCAACTCGTATATTTTCCTGAGTGGGGCATCAGAAATGCTTCTGTCAGCTCATACATAGTATGACACTTCATTGTGAAGGCAACTCTAGTTTTCACATCCTTGCTGCACACCCTGCAATACATTTAAAGCTTGAGGATCTCCCTTTCTAACGTATCCCAGATTCTTTCCATTTTCCTTTGATGCCTACTGTACCTTCCCTGACCCCCAACTCAAATTCTGAGCTGTAGATGCGTGCTGACCCAGGTTTTATTGTTCCTAATGGGTCAAACTGATAATAATTGTTCAATTGTAGTACGTAGAAGTATTAGTCCAAAAACTCAGGTGTGCAAATAATTATTTTGAATGAATAAATGTATCTTTGTAGTTTGAGCTCCCTGTTTCACTGGATGGTGGCACGTGATGTTGAGCAGGCCAGTCTCCCGGCTTCCCATCTTTTCCCAGGTTGCCGGTGCCGTAGATGTTCCCCTGGCCTTGGCACATGGCCAGGTAAAGCCACAGTTCTTGGTCATTGCTGTGGTCTAAATGTTTGTGTCCCCTTAAAATTCACATGTTGAAATCCTAATCCCCAAGGTGATGGTAGTAGAAGGTGAGGCCTTCGGGGAGATGATTAGGTCTGAAGGCAAGCCCTTGTGAATGTGATTAGTGCCCTTAGAAAAGAGATGCAAGGAAGATCCCTTGCCTCTTCCACCATGTGAGGTCACAGTGAGAAGGCAACGTCTAAGAATCAGAAAGCAGACTCTCACCAGACACTGAATCTGCCAGCAACTTGATTTGGGACTTCCCACCCTTCGGAATTATGAGAACTACATTACCACTCAGTTAATAGTATTGTGTGATGGCAGCTCTAATGGACTAAGACAATCATTTTCCCTCCACATGAAATACTGGAGATGTATAATACCTCTTTCTAGACATGAACTCATGTCTGGTGAACCTCACCAAATGATATTCTCAGGTCTGCCTCTCAGGTATTGCTATGTTCTTTAGATAACAAAAGGAATACTGAGTAGCCCTCCCAAGTAGACACATAGAAACTCAGTGGGGACAAATTATTTCACCAGTTTCTGCAGGCAAAATCATTTATAGCTCGCCAATTCTGAATGGAGGGAAGGGAGGCAGATGAAGTCCCTTGAGCCCTACGTGTCTCCACATGCCACATGGACAGTTCTATTCTGTTGTTCCTTCTCTGTGTTGGAGTGTGGAACTCAGAATCTCACTCTCCCTTGGGCTTTACCCTGGAAAGTGACTCATATAGGGTTCCAGCTGCCCTTTCTCCCAGCTCATTTTGGAGGTTCATAGGCCTGTTCAGGTTTGTGTTAGACCGTAGCCTCTGAAATCTTTGTCTAACCTGGAAAGAAGGGGAAAATGCGGAATAGGTTGGCTCTTTCTGATCAAAATCATTGTAATATGACTGGACCTTGCCTTTTTAAATCTAGTAATTTGAATCCTGTGTCATTCTATATCATCTTTTCTCTAAGTACAAATGCAATCAACTCAGGGTAGGGGGAGGAAGACTACAGTTTTAACAAACTAAAAACAGGCAATGAACAGCAGTCAAAGGTTCCTGCTCTTCTTTTTCTGTTTCAACAGTTCTCCCAGGAACTTGAGATGTTTCTTTGTACTTCCACATGAACCATCTTATCTATGCTTACGTTTCCATTTACAGACCCATTACTACTGCCTTGTAGGGCTATGACACCTGCCCTCCTCCCCACCTCCAGAGGTCAGTTTATGCTTCTACCTGCTGACATTCTTCCCACATCCACACTCATATTTGGCAGCCAGAAAATTTCTTTCCATAAAATTATGATGTAGTTATATCTGTGTCTACATCCCAAGACTTCCAAAACACTTTCACTTCATCTCAAGTTCATTTCTCCAGATTTGTAGAAGACTGAAAGAATTAAGTAACATGTCAAGGTCACAGGCTGGTAGGTGACAGAATGGCCCATGAAATCCATGGCTATGAACTGAGTTGTGTCTCTGAAATTTGTACGTCAAAGCCCTAACCCCCAATGTATACTATTTTTGAGATGAGGTCTTTGGGAGGTACTTAGGGTTTGATGAGGAAATAAAGCTGTGTCCCTTATAATGGGATTAGTATTCTTAAAAGAAGGGAAACAATAGAGAGCTAATGCTCTCTCTTCTCCTCTCTCCTTTTCTTTCTCTCTGCATGTAAGGATGCAGCAAGAAGGCAGCTGTCCTCCAGACAGAAAGAAGACTCTTGTATGAATAGGCCAGTCAGCACCTTGATCTTAGACTTCTCAGACTTCAGAACTAGGAAAAAGAAATTTCTGCTGTTCAAACAATTTCTGTTGTATTTAGTCTATGGTATTTTATTATAGCAGGCTGAGCTAATGAAGACATTCATGTTTCTTTTCTTTTTTCTCCAACTTACTGTATTTCCTTCTTATATTCTCCCATGACTCCATGATAAGGTACTATCATCAGTTGTCTTTTTGTTGTGCCTTTCAACAAAAAGATCAGAAAAGGAGAAGGGTCCATTGATATACAGAAAAATGTTTTCCTTAGTGAAATTGCCTATTTCCTCTCCCCATGTCCCTAATCAATCCTTGAAACCAGGCTTCCTGGTTGCTTGTAACAAACGGAAACTACAAGAAATACGGAAGTAAGTTTTGCTAGCAATGTGCACTCTGATTTGCTAGGCTGGACTTTAATGCAGACTGGTAAGCAGGCATCTCTGAGCTGGTAGAAGTGTACACTCCTGCTGTATTCCATCATGTGGATCAAAGGCCAGGGCTAATAGCACTTAAATAATAAATGTGCTTTTTTAAAGTATGCATCATTTAAATTTGAGGGAAATGAGCAAACCTGGGAAGACTACAAGGGATGTACTTTCCTGACAATGATATCATCAAAAAAGGACATTAAGAAACGGGAAGAAATCTTCAAGATCTCAACAAGAGACTGTTTTAGAAAAACTAGTCATCAAATTTTGCCTTTGTGACTGGCATGGTCACTGTTGTATTAGCATATAGGTGGGTCGGGATATAATAGGGATTAAGGACAGATAAGGAAATACAGGGATGGGGAGAAGAGGGATTCCAGGAAATAGGACTTTGAGAAAAATAGAGGACTTTATACAATTTCAAGACTTTGAGGGTAACTGTGGTTTAATCTCTCAACATAGGTTTCTGGGTTTTGTTGTTAATGCTTTTTCAAAGTAATAAGTTCCAGTGGGTGCCACAAAAAGCCCCTCTTCTTCTATCTTGCTCCTAGAGAGATCATGGAGACTAGGAGGGTGCTGGATCTGAGAATTCATCATGAGCCCTAAGTGAATTCAGATGATAATCTCAATCACTATTCACTGATCCTCAAAGAAAGTCTATGGGACACAGGTGTCAGAATTCTCTGGTGTTAAAAATACAGTGTATTGGGTTCCAGTCCAGGTGAACTGAATCCAAATCTTTAGGAATGGAGTATAGGATACTGATTTGTTTTGTGGGGCATGGGGTCTCCCTGTATTACCCAGGCTGGTTTCAAACTCCTAGACTCAAGTGATCCTCCTGCTTCAGGTTCTCAAGTAGCTGGGATTATAGGCATCCATCACAAAGCCTAGCTGGGAATGGAATTTTTACATTTTTATGTTCATATGTATGCATGTATGAATGAATTATTTAGTGGGTACATGTGCAGGTTTGTTACAGGAGTATATTGAATGATGCTGAGGTTGGGGTTTCTACTGTCTCCATCACCCAAATAAGGAACACAGTACCCTGTGGGAAGTTTTTCAGTCCTTTTCCTCCTCTCGTCCTCCCCATTTTTTGATTCCTCGGTGACTATTGTTTTCATCTTTATGTCCATGTGTATCCATGATTAGCTTCCACTTATAAGTGAGAACATGTGATATTTGGTTTTTTATTTCTGTATTGATTCACTTAGGATAATAGCCTCCAGCTGCATCCATGTTCCTACAAAGGAAATGATTTTGTTCTTTTTAATGGCTGCATAGTATTCCATGGCATATATGTACTGTATTTTTTAATCCAATCCACCACTGATGGGCACCAGAATTGATTTAAGTCTGTGCTACTGTGAATAATACTGTGATAAATATATGCATACATGTGTCTTTTTGATAGCATGATTTATTTTTCTTTGGGTAGATACCCAGTAATGGGATTACTGGGTTGAATGGTAGTTCTATCTTTAGTCCTTTGAGAAATCTCCCAACTACTTTCCACAATGTCTGAACTAATCATGCCAACAGTGTATAAGTGTTCCCTATTCTCTGCAATCTTGCCAACATCTGTTATTTTTTGACCTTTTAATAACAGCCATTCTGACTGGTGTGAGAAGGTATCACATAGTGGTTTTGATTAGTGTCTCCCCACTAACTGGTGATGTAAAGCTTTTTTTCCTGTACTTATTGGCTGCTTACATGCCTTATTTTAAGAAGTGTCTGTTCATGTTCTTTGCTCACTTTTTAATGTTTTTTTTTTCTTGTTGATTTAAGTTTCTTATAGATTATAGATATTAGTCCATTGTTGAATGCTTAGTTTACAAATACTTTCTCCAATTCTGTAAGTTGTCTGTTTACTCCATTGGTAGTTTCTTTTGCTGTGCAAAAGCTCTTTAGTTTAATTAGTTCTTAACTGACAATTTTTGTTTTTGTTTGCTTTTGAGGACTTAGTCATAAATTCATTGCCTAAGCTGATGTCCAGGAGAGTATTTCCTAGGTTTTCTTCTGGGATTTTTATAGTTGGAGGTTTTAACATTTAAGTTTTTAATTCATCTTGAGTTAACTTTTGTATGTGGTGAGAGGTAGAGGTCTAGTTTTACGCTTCTGCATATGGTTAGCTAATTTTCTCAGCACCATTTATTGAATAGGAAGTCCTTTCCCTATTGTTTATTTTTATCAACATTGTCAAAGATAAGTTGATTGTAAGTGTGTGGCTTTTCCTCTGAGTTTCCTATATTTTATTGGTTTATGTGCCTTTTTTTTTCTTAACAGTACCATGTTGTTTTGGTTACTGTGGCCTTATAGTTTGAAGTCATGTGATGTGATGCATCTGGCTTTGTTCTTTTTACTTCAGATTTCTTTGTCTGTTGTGACTCTTTTTAGTTCTATAAAAATTTTAGAATTGTTTTTTCTAATTCTGTGAAAAATGATGTTGGTAATTTGATAGGAATAGCATTGAATCCATACATTACTTTGAGCAGTATGAACATTTTTACAATATCCATTCTTCCAATCCATAAAAATGGGACATTTTTTCATTTGTTTTTGTTTTCTATGATTTATTTCAGCAATTTTTTATAATTCTCTTTCTAGAGATCTTTCACTTCCTTGGTTATAAGTATTTGTAGGTATTTTATTCTTTTGTGGCTATTGTAAATGGGATTATATTCTTGATTTTGCTTTCAGCTTGAATGTTATTGGTGTATAGAAATGCTACTGATTTTTTTACATTGATTTTGTATCCTAAAACTTTACTGAAGTTGTTTGTTCGATCTAAGAGTCTTTACAGTTTCCAACGTGTAGAATCATATCAGTGAAGAGAAATGATTTGATTTCCTCTTTTCCTGTTTGGATACCTTTTATTTCTTTGTCTTGCCTAATGGCTCTGGCAAAGCTTCCAGTGTTACATTGAATGGGAGTGAGAGAGTAGCCATCCTTGTCTTGTTCCAGTTTTTAGGGGGAATACTTCAATCTGTTGCTGTTTTAGTATGAATTGGCTATGGGTTTGTCATAAAAGACTCATTATTTTGAGGAGTGTTCCTTTGATGCCTAGTTTTTTAGGGTTTTTATCATGAAAAGATGTTAAATGTTATCAAATGTGTTTTCTGTGTCTATTGAGATGATTGCATGTTTTTTTTTTTTTATTCTGTTTATGTGGTAACTCACATTTATTGACTTGTATATGTTGAACTAAACTTGCACGCCAGAAATAAAGCCCACTTTATTGTGTTGAATTAACTTTTTGATGTGCTGGTTTCAGTTTGCTGCTATTTTGTTGAGAATTGCTACATTTATGTTAATCACGGATACTGACCCACTGTTTTATTTTTTTGTTGCATCTTTGCCAGATTTTAGTATAAGTATACTACTGGTTTCACAGAATAAGTTAGAGAGAAATCCCTCCTCCTTAGTTTTGTGGTATAGTTTCAGCAGGATTGGTACCAGCTCTTCTTTGTACATCTGGTGGAATTCAGCTGGTAATCCATATGGTCCAGGGCTTTTTTTAGTTGGTAGATTTTTTATTACTAATTCAATTATAGAACTCATTATTGGTCTGTTCAGGATTTCAGTTTCTTCCTGATTAAATCTTGGAAGATTGTGTATTTTCAGGAACTTATTAATTTTCTCTAGATTTTCTTGTTTGCGTTTATAAAGGTGTTCATAATAGTCTCTGAGGATCTTTTGTATTTCTGTGGAATTGGTTGTAATGTCCCTTTCACTATTTCTGATTTTGCTCATTTGAGTCTTCTTTTTACCTTGTTAATCCAACTAGTGGTCTGTTGTTTACATTTTCAAAGAACCAACTTTTCAAAACTTCATTGATCCTATGTATGATTTTTGGGAACTCAGTTTTATTTATTTATGCTCTGCTTTTAGTTATTTTTTTTTTTCTTCCACTAGCTTTGTGTTTAGTTTGTTCTTGTTTTTATAGTCTCTTTATATGCAAGGGTAGATTGTCAATTTGAGATCTTTCTTTTTGATGTAGGCATTTAGCACTATAAACTTTCCTCTGAACACTGCTTTTGCCATGTATCAGAGGTTTTGGTATGTTGTGTCTGCATTTTCATTTTTTTCAAATAATTTTTTTATTTCTGCCTTAATTTTGTTGTTCACTCAAAATTTATTCAGGACAATTCGTGTAATTGTGTGGTTTTGAGAGTTCCTCTAGTATTGATTTCTATTTTTATTCCACTGTGATCTGAGAATATGCTTGGTATGATTTAGTTTTTTTTTTTTAATTTATTGAGACTTGCTTAATGACATTGCACGTGGTCAATCTTAGAGTATTGGGGTGGGAAGAACGCATATTCTGTAATTGTTGGGTAGCATGTTGTGTAGATATCTATTAGGTCTAATTAGTCAGGTGTCAAACTTAAGAACTTTTTTGTTAGTTTTCTGTCTCTATCTGTCTAATGTTATCAGTGGGGTGTTGAAGTCTGGAAACTGAATATTTGACAAGAATCTTTCAAAAATATTTTGTGGTAAAGTTTGAGAGCCCTGTATTATCAGCGTCTTATTGTCTAGAATGGTGCCAAGCTCCTATTAGTCATCAAATGATTATTGCAGTGAATTAATACATCTCCAGTATGTAGCCTAATTACTGACACATGATAGGCTTCAATTAATGTTTGTTGAAGGAAACTTTATGATAGCTTCTGGTTCTTAAGAGGCACTTTGGAATGAAAGAATCCATCTATTCACCTACCAAGCCGACTGTCTATTCGCACATCCATTCAAGTTTTGGGGTTTGGTATAGCAAGGAGACACTGCAAGGGAAGTTTGTTATATGGGCAGAAATTCTTTATTTGTTTAGGAGAGAGTCTCAAGAGTAGAATTATTAGGTCAAGGTCACTAACATTATAGAGACTCTTTTTTTTTTTGAGGTTTCAATATTTTATTCAGGTTTTTTTAAGTGATGTTAATTACAGCATTTGAAGGGGAGGATCTAATTCCACACAAAATGGAAGACTCTAAAATGTACCCATTAAACTGCTAAAAAACAAATTGAGTGGTGAGAATACAACAGAAGTCCAATTTAGATTCTGAGTGTTGTCACCATGTGATTACGATCACACAGACACTTCCAAGCTTATAGCTGGAGCTCCTGGAAGCTATTTCATACTCTGGTGCAAGGGCAAAAAAAAACACAACACAAGAAGGAGTAAGTCCTGAATTATTGGCTTCATCACATCCACCTTCTCCACCCCAAAATGGCACAAAAGAAACAGTGACCACACCCTGCAGACCTTTTGGTGTAAAAGAGGTGATGATGAACTGGGGTGGGAACAGGTCATGAAGATCTGTCCAAAAAAGTCCCATTCCGGTGAGTTTGTACACACCATCAAGCAGCAAGCCTCTCATCAATTAGGGTTAGGAAACCAAGGTTCGATTCTCAGGAAATCACAATTTCATTCATTTACTCAATATGAATTTACAAAGTGCCTACATACTATCAGCTTCCACTTGCAGCCATTTCTAGATAAAAAAGAAACCTGGCATCTCAAAGGGGCCACTAAGCTCCCCCCGAGTCTACCACTGAAAGGACCTTTTTTGGAAATGGGTTTCTTCTGTACCTCTGGAAGGGTAACATCTTAAAGCTGAATCATCTTTAACCTGGAGAGCTAACATATTTAGCAATACTTGCATCCCAGACATACAACATTAAGATACACTAAATTCTGAAAGTAGCTATGCTGCAAAATAGTTTAAAATTAAACAATTGTACAGTATTCATTTATGCTTGAAATTCCAGTCCTAGACCAAGCTTGTGGCCACCAGCATTGACGTTCTTGCCATCCAGAAGAGCTGACAGTGTCAGTTTGATACCTGGCTTTAGAGTCTGAGTGTATCCTAAACCTATCAGGCTGGAGTTGTTCACTTTAGCCGAGAAGCAGGCGTCAGGGTCAATCTGATACTTGGCTGCTATTCCGAAGGCGTGTTACTATTTCCTGCTGTCCAGGCGAGATTGACAGCGGTCTCCAACTTCTTGTTCACTTTCTGGTAAATGGAGCCGCCAAACTCTGTCCCGTCATTCACATTAGTGTGAAGCTGGAATTCATCAGTCTTGTAGCCAACTGCAAAGTTGCTCTGGGTCACTCGGGATTTTGCAGTCTCAAAATTCATCTGGTAACCGGCCAGCCAGCCCTCGTAACCCAGCACTAGAGCACCCCGGATGGAAGGTCCAGCAATGTCAAAATCCATGTCGCAGCCCAGGTTAATGTGCTCCCGCTTGTACCCTGTCTTGATTTTAGCATTTTTTTCCCCAGTGTTAGGTGAGAAGGATGAATCGAAGGTCAGCTTCAGGCCACGTGCAAGCTGATCTTCCACAGTAATCTCGGTGCCTAGTGTATTGTCGGTGTTCCATTTCTCTGTAAACGTCAGGCCGTACTCAGTCCATCTGTACTTGGTTTCCAGACTGCCCGTCACTTTGGTGGTCTCAGTGTTGGCTGAGCCTGAGCTTGTAAATTCCAATCCATTCTCAGATTTTGTTTTCAAATCAAGCTTTATTAAGCCAAATCCATAGCCCTTGGTGAAGACATCCCTGGCAGATTTGCCAAGATCGGCATACGTGGGTGGCACAGCCATCTTCTGCTCAGAGGCGGTGGCGGCGGGCTCGGAGGCGGCTACAGCGGGGGCTGCGGCGCGGAGGCAGGGAGCATTATAGAGACTCTTAATGGACACTTTTTGTCAAATATTCTTGCTCCATAGCTTTTTCACAGACTCTCCTTAGTTCTCATAACTTGGTTCCTAGCCCACTGCCTGTATGATTCCCTGAATGCATGAACACCTTTGCATTTTGCTCAAGGTTAATCAACCTGCCTTAAGATATTGTTTTTATTGTTTCTACTCTCGATCCTCAATGTCTAATCAAACCCTTGATCCTGGTACCCTTACCAGCCCTGTCCTAAGAATGACCACTCCTGGCATGACTGAAAAATTATGGCCATTCTCAAAAGACTCAACCTGGTGAACAAATAAGCTGTTGTTGTTTTGACTCAGAAGACCACTGGCTGTTAGGTTCTTTTCTTTTTTCTTTTTCTTTTTTTTTTTTTTTTTGTCAGTTCAACATTTTATATGTTTATTTTTATACTTTAAGTTTTGGGACGTGCAGAACGTGTAGGTTTGTGACATAGGTATACATGTGCCATGGTGGTTTGCTGCACCCATCAACCCGTCATCTACATCAGGTATTTCTCCTAATGTTATCCCTCCCCTAGCTCCTCACCCCACAACAGGCCCCAGTGTGTGATGTTCCCCTCCCTGTGTCCATGTGTTCTCATTGTTCAGCTCCCAATTATAAGTGAGAATATGCGGTGTTTGGTTTTCTGTTCCTGTGTTAGTTTGCTGAGAATGTTGGTTTCCAGCTTCATCCATGTCCCTGCAAAGGACATGAACTCATCCTTTTTATGGCTGCATAGTATTCCCTATGGTGTATATGTGCCACATTTTCTCTATCTAGTCTATCATTGATGGGCATTTGGGTTGGTTCCAAGACTTTGCTATTGTGAACAGTGCTGAAATAAACATACATGTGCATGTGTCTTTATAGTAGAATGATTTATAATCCTTTGGGTATATACCTAGCAATGGGGTTGCTGAATCAAATGGTATTTCTGGTTATAGATCCTTGAGGAATTGCCACACTGTCTTCCAAAATGGTTGAACTAGTTTATACTCCTACCAACAGTGTAAAAGTGTTCCTATTTCTCCACATTCTCTCCAGCTTCTGTTGTTTGCTGACTTTTTAATG
Source organism: Piliocolobus tephrosceles (assembly GCF_002776525.5). NCBI lineage: Eukaryota > Metazoa > Chordata > Mammalia > Primates > Cercopithecidae > Piliocolobus > Piliocolobus tephrosceles. The sequence continues at coordinate 53,542,783 of NC_045435.1, read as the reverse complement.
ATCACCATTCTAACTAGTGTGAGATGGTAGCTCATTGTGGTTTTGATTTGTATTTCTCTAATGACCAGTGTTAATGGGCTTTTTCTTAATATGTTTGTTGGCCACATAAATGTCTTCTTTTGAGAAGTGTCTGTTCTTATCTTTCACCCTTATCTTTCTTATCTTATCTTTCTTATCTGTTCTTATCTTTTTTGTGGGGCTATTTGTTTTTTTCTTGTACATTTGTGTCTTTGTAGATTCTGGATATTAGCCCTTTGTCAGATGGATAGGTTACAAAAAATTTCTCCCATTCTGTAGGTTGCCTATTCACTCTGATGATAGTTTCTTCTGCTGTGCAGAAGCTCTTTAGTTTAATTAGATCCCATTTGTCAATTTTGGCTTTTGTTGCAATTGCTTTGGTTGTTTTAGTCATGAAGCCTTTGCCCATGCCTATGTCCTAAATGGTATTGACTAGGTTTTCTTCTCGGGTTTTTATGTTTTAGGTCTTATGTTTAAGTCTTTAATCCATCTTGAGTTAATTTTTGTATAAGGTGTAAGGAAGAGGTCCAGTTTCAGTTTTCTGCAACTAGCTAGTCAGTTTTCCCAACACCATTTATTAAATAGGGAATCTTTTCCCCATTGCTTGTTTTTGTCAGGTTTGTCAAATATCAGATGGTTGTAGATGTGTGACATTAGATTTGAGGCTTTTTTTTTCTGTTCCATTGGTCTATATCTCTGTTTTGGCACCAGTACCATGCTGTTTTGGTTACTGTAGCCTTGTAGTATAGTTTGAAGTCAGGTAGCGTGACGCCTCCGGCTTTGTCCTTTTGACTTAGGATTGACTTGGCAATGTGGGCTCTTTTTTGGTTCCATATGAACTTTAAAACATTTTTTTTCCAATTCTGTTAAGAAACTCATTGGTATCTTGATGGGGATGGCATTGAATCTGTAAATTACCTTGGGCGGTATGGCCATTTTCACGATATTGATTCTTCCTATCCATGAGCATGGAATGTTTTTTCATTTGTTTGTGTCCTTTCTTATTTTTTGAGCAGCGGTTTGTAGTTCTCCTTCAAGGGGTCCTTCACATCCCTTGGAAGTTGTATTTCTAGGTATTCAATTCTCTTATAGCAGTTGTCAATGGGAGTTCACCATGATTTGGCTCTCTATTATAGGTATATAGGAATGCTTGTGATTTTTGCATATTGATTTTGTATCCTGAGACTTTGCTGAAGTTGCTTATCAGCCTAAGGAGATTTTAGGCTGAGACGGTGAGGTTTTCTAAATAGAGGATCATGTAATCTGCAAACAGAGACAATTTGACTTCCTCTCTTCCTATCTGAATACACTTTGTTTCTTTCTCTTGCCTGATTGCCCTGGGTAGAACCTCCAATACTACCTTGAATAGGAGTGGGGAGAGAGGACATCCTTGTCTTGTGCTAGTTTTCAAAGGGAATGCTTCCAACTTTTACCCATTCAGTATGTTATTATCTGTGGGTTTGTCATAAATAGCTCTTATTATTTTGAGACATGTTCCATCAATACCTAGTTTATTGAGTGTGCTGCTGGATTTGGTTTGCCAGTATTTTATTGAGGATTTTTGCATCGATGTTCATCAGGGATATTGGCCTGAAATTTTCCTTTTTTGTTGTGTCTCTTCCAGGTTTTGGTATCAGGATGATGCTGGCCTCATAAAATGAGTTAGGGAGGAGTCCTTCTTTTTCTATTGTTTGGAAGAGTTTCAGAAGGAATAGTACCAGCTCCTCTTTGTACCTCTGGTGGAATTAATTTGGCTGTGAATCTCTCTGGTCGTGGGCTTTTTTTGGTTGATAGGTTATTAATTACTGCCTCAATTTTAGAACTTGTTATTGGTCTATTCAGGGATTCAACTTCTTCCTGGTTTAGTTTTGAAGGGTGTATGCGTCCAGGAGTTTATCCATTTCTTCTCAACTTTCTAGTTTATTTGCGTAGAGATGTTTATAGTATTCTCTGATGGTAGTTTGTATTTCTGTGGGATCAGTAGTGATATCCCCTTTATCATTTTTTATTGAGTCTATTTGATTCTTCTCTCTTTTCTTCTTTATTATTCTGGCTAGCAGTTTATCTATTTTATTAATCTTTTCAAAAAACCAGCTCCTAGATTCATTGATTTTTTGAAGAGATTTTTGTGTCTCTATCTCCTTCAGTTCTGCTCTTAGTTATTTCGTGTCTTCTGCTAGCTTTTGAATTTGTTTGCTCTTGTTCCTCTAGTTCTTTTAATTGTGATGTTAGGGTGTCAATTTTAGATCTTTCCTGATTTCTTCTGTGGGCATTTCGTGCTATAAGGGCATGGAGGAATATTTACCAAGCAAATGGAAAGAAAAAAAAAACAGAGGTTGCCATCCTAATGTCTGATAAAACAGACTTTAAACCAACAAAGATTAAAAAAAAGAAGAAGAAGAAGGGCATTACATAATGGTAAAGGGATCAATGCAACAAGAAGAGCTGACTCTCCTAAATACATATGCACCCAATACAGAAGCACCAAGATTCATAAAGTACGTTCTTAGAGACCTACAAAGAGACTTAGATTCCCACACAATAATAATGGGAGACTTTAACACCCCACTGTCAATATTAGACAGATCAACAGGACAGAAAATTAACAAGGATATTCAGGACTCAAACTCCGCTCTGGTCCCAGCAGACCTAATAGACATCTGTAGAACTCTCCATCAAACATCAGCAGAATATACATTCTTCTCAGGACCACATCGCACTTATTCTACAATTGACCACATAATCAGATGTGATACATTCCTCAGCAAATGCAAGAGAACAGAAATAACAAACATTCTCTTAGACCACAGTGCAATCAAATTAGAACTCAGAATTAAGAAACTCACTCAAAACCTCACAAATACATGGAAACTGAACAACCTGCTCCTGAATGACTACTGCGTAAATAACAAAATTGAGGCAGAAATAAGTAAGCTTTTTGAAACCAATGAAAACAAAGACCACAATGCACCAGAATCTCTGGGACACAACTAAAGCAGTGTTTAGAGAATGTTAGGTCCTTAAGGGCAACTATGATGACTAATTCATCTCTATGCCTGTGGCCCCAAGGAGCAAGCCAGGATCTCCAATATGCTGTGTAGCCTCACAAAAGGGCTGTGGCAATCCAGAGGAAACCCCAATCCTGAAAGAAAAGCAAACTTTCCTGTTATTTACTGAGTGTCTGTTTAGTGATTGACTGTCATCTTCCTTGTTGAAATCAATAGGAGACTCAATGAAGTGAAAATGAAATCAATATTTAATTCCCACTGCCAACTTTCCCTAATTCCAAAGGGTAATAGGAGCTGTGCCATCTCAGCCTCATAGACAAGACTCATATCTGCAATTTTTTCCTTACTGATTTACTACATTCCTACCACATGGTAGATGTTATGTTGTACATTTTACCATGCTCATACAGCAAACCAACCAGTGATTTATCAGTTGAGTATTTAAAATGTGACATAGAAAAGGCTAAATACTTTTTTTGGTTTTTGTTGTTGTTGTTGTTTGTTTGTTTTTTGAGATGGAATCTCACTCTTTTACCAAGGCTGGAGTGCAGTGGTACAACCTTGGCTTACTACAACCTCTGCCTCCCAGGTCAAGTGATTCTCCTGTCTCAGCCGCCCCAAGTAGCTGGGACCACAGGTGGTGGTGACCACACCTGGCTAATTTTTGTATTTTTAGTAGAGAGAGAGTTTCAACATATTGGCCAGGCTGGTCTTGAACTCCTGATTTCAAGTGACCTGCCTTCTTCAGCCTCCCAAAATGGTGGGATTACAGACGTGAGTCACAGCGCCCAGCCAAAAGTGTGAATACTTTAAATATACAATCTCATTGAAGCCTTACAACCACATTTTGAGATATATACTATTGCGTAATTCTACACATGAGAAAACTGTGGCATGGAGAAGTGAAGAAACTTGCCCTGTTACAGTATTGTAGGATCAAGATTTGAACGCATGTCTGGGTAATTCCATATCTTGTGTTTTTAACCACTGTGTTTACTATCTCCCATTTCTTAGATGAGGAAACAGAGACTCAGAAATAACATTTCCAAGGTTCCACCCAGAATTCAAGTATTTCATTTCACCTTAAAAAGTCCCCTTAAAGTGTGAGTTAGAATTCAGTGGTCGTGGTTATTCCACTTATTCAGGAGCTCTAATAAACAGGGCCCTTAATTTTATAGGGAATATATAGTTGAAGACCCACTCCTTATCTTTACAGAGTATATTTCTAGTTGTTGGCAATATGACAAGTAAGTAAAAATAGAATACAATATGTGGAAATCCAGGGGTGTCACAGCTGGTGACTCTGTCGAGAAATCTTTGGCAATAGAAAAACACAGCTATTAAGGAAATGCATTTTCTTATGTAATGGGAACATCATAGGCTGTTCTGGGGGGTGGTTGATTCCACATTCCAATGTCATGAGAATGCATATGCAGGTGACTACCCTCTTTCTACTCTTCCACTGCTATTTGTCCTTCAGCTAACTTCTCTTACTGTTGGGTATTTGTGGGAGTATCAGGTGTTACATCCAGATATGACCATGAACTGACGGTTCAATTGACATTTCTACCTATATGTCTTTTTAAGGTGAGAAAACTTTCCCAAATAGTCTCTGCATGTTTAAGGGAGTCTTTTGTTAGAATCTTGTATATACCAATCCCCCAAACTAATAGTATCTCAGGAAATGAGACAATCATAACTGACTTAGAGAACCCTCCTGACAGGGCTGATGCAACTGGAGGAGGATGGATACCTGGAAAAAAGAAAAAAGAAAAACAGGGTTTCATTTGGAACAGATAGGGGAAATAATGAACATTAGGAAGATAACCAAGAGGATTGATTGCTTTAGTAAAAAAAAAAAAAAAAAAAAAAAAAAAAAAATGTAACATAGTTATAAAGTAGTCCTAGGCACTGGCTGAAGTGACCACTACTGGGCATGCAGAAGGCTTAGAAATCATGGTAGGCCCAAGGGAAGCTCAGAACCATAGACACAGGAGGCACCTCCATTCACCTGGCTTCCTCCATAATTCAACTGACAGCTCTTCCAATTACTACCTTTGCAGTAAGGGGAAGAACACTTAACTTCCATATGCTCTAATTTCCTTCCCTTCATAGTAGGCGTCTCTGTCAGGCATTGAAGAACTGGACTCTTTACTCTTCATGCACAGGAGGACTAACAATTAATATTGCTCTAACCATACAATAGTGCAGAAAACATACCTGGGGAATTTTACTCAATAAAGATACTGTGTAAGTTACCCCAACTACAGAGTCCAAAGGGGATTTCAATCCAGCCCATGTTTTACTTGTCCAACCATGCACCTTGGCAGATACTTGTGTCCATCCTGAGTAAAGCATCATCCCACAAGGACATTATCCACCTGCAAGCCACAAATTCAGGGGTCTACAACTGCGTAAGGTGGGAAGTGCCTTTTAAACATCTACATGTGGGTTCATAGGAGCCCTGCTCCTCAGGATGTTTAAGGAGAGAAACTGGTGCTCCTCTAACAGGACTTCTTGGGAGACAACATACAAGAATGGTAGGCGTATGTTTCTAACTCTTTTTAACCCAATCCTAGTACCAAAAGTGTGTGGTGGCTCAGATAATGGGCTCTGGAATCAGAATGTGGGACTTGGTTTCTGAAGTCTGCTCCATTTAGCTATCTTACTTTGTGTTTCTGAATAAGTTTGAGATCACTTATCAGTTGTTAGATAATCCCAGGAAGCATGGTAAGATAATGGGGAACAGAAGATAACCAATAACTATTACCACTATTGGTAGCTGGGACTTCAGTTCACCAGGATGTACATGAAGGGCTTTGTAGGACACAACTTGGAATTGTCTCAGCAAGGAACAAAAACTGGGATATTATCCAGTGACTCCTATTTCTTATTACATAAGGACTAATTCTGGGGACACGTGGAAGCCAGCCAACAAGATAACCCTTAAAAATCTCTGCCTCATAGTATTTGGTATTTATGTCCTTGTGTAATCTGTTCCCCTAATGTATCAGGATTGGTCTGTGTAACCAACAGAATATGGCAGAGGTGATAGGATATCACTACTGAGGCTAGGTTATAACAGACAGCATGACTTCTACATTGTTTTCTCTCTTGGATCACTAGCTTGGGGGCAGCCAGCTACCATTGAGGAAGCCAAATGCAGAGGCTCATTTGGCTCATATTGGCCTCCTACCCACAGTCTTGAGTCAGTGATCTTGGAAGTGGATCCTTCAGCCCCAGTCCAACATTCAGATGACTGTAGCTGTGACCAGCCCTTCAAGGTCCAGTCTCCTGAGAGAATTTGAGATAGAATCATTTGACCATGTTTCTCCCAGATTTCCTACCCTCATAAATAGTGTGAGATAATAAATATTGGTTAAGTTACTATACTTGGGGTAATTTTTATGGAATAATAGATAACTCATACATGGTGTTAACTTTTCAACATTTCTGAAATGTTGCTTCTATGGGCAAGACAAGCTCTTGTGGCCAGAGAAAATCATCAGGAAAGGGGCACAGATGCTTGAGGAAAGAAGTTTACAGCACACACCAGAATGGCCCTTCAGAGCTGCAGGTAATGTCTGGAGGAGTGTGTGAGGACAGGGCACCAGGCCAGCTGTGTAATCTTAAGCATGATTATTCACACCTCTCAACTTGAGTTCTCTCCTCTTTTGGCCCGCTCTTCTTCACTTCCTGATTTTAATCTCTTCTTCTTTCCTCCCTTTTATTTATTTATTGATGGATTGACTTTTGAAGGCAGCTACCTTCTTAACTAAAACTAGGGTTCTAAACTCTCAGTTCAGGCTAACCCAAAAGGGCTACTTTAGCAAAGTGACAATGAATCTTTGGTTCTACTAAGAAGCTGCTTTAGAACCTCAGTGTGTCTGATTGTGTAGCTTGAGACAGAAGGGGGTGTCTACCATAACAGATTCAAGGAACTTGGCAGAAACTCTTCCAAAAATAAATCTATCCATTAGTCAATCAATAAGGCAAATGACTAGGTTTAACTACTAAACCAGTCTCAATGTAAAGATCCACAAGCACTTGTTTTTCATGTTGTGTTTACCAAAACAATTGCTGCATGGATTAGACTTTAGGTCAGTTCCATAAAATACTTAGAATCTGTGCAGTAGGAGGTCCTGTTCTACAGAGATGGAATGCACAAGCTTACTCTCCTTTGGAACTCAGGTTGGCAGGGAAGGTGGCCCAGGAACTGAGTGTTTTAGTGTAGATTATTCAACTAGGCATGCAGATGTATATCTTTAGAAGAGAAAGTCTATTGCTTTTGACTAATAGGCCCCCCACATTGCAAGAACTACTGATGTAGGCCAATATGGTCTGCAGTTTGAATCAACATGGCAAAAATTTGAGCTTCAGCCGAGTTATGTTTTGGTTATTCTCCCCCCTCCCCCCCCACCAGAATAGTCTGGGCAAGATGAAAATAGTATTTGGAAGGAATGCTCCCAGCAGCAGTATCCAAAATTTAACTGGTTTGAGCTTATCATCTACTTGTTTATGCTGATTCCATGATTAAACAGGAGTTTCTGCTTAGGTCATTACTCCATTTTATTTTTTTTTATTTTTATTTTTTGAGACGAAGTTTCACTCTTGTTGCCCAGGCTGGGGTGCAGTGGTACGATCTCAGCTCACTGCAACCTTTGCCTCCCGGGTTCAAGTGATTCTCCTGCCTCAGCCTCCTGAGAAGCTGAGATTACAAGGGTGCGCAATCACACCCAGCTAATTTTTGTATTTTTTTATTAGAAACGGGGTTTCACCATGTTGGCCAGGTTGGTCTCAAATTCCTGACCTCAGGTGATCTGTGCGCTTCATCCTCCCAAAGTGCTGGGATTACCGGCATGAGTCACCATGTCCAGCCCATACTGTATTTTGATACACAGGACTTTGTCTATGTCCTGCTTTAGCTGTTACTACTCCTGGGCTACAAGCAACCATACCAGGCTAGGGAATCTGCGTCAGCAAAACTCTCCATTTTCACAAGGATAAAAAACATCAAAGTTTAATTTAACCAGAAGTCTTATTTGGAAAAAGCTTACAGACATGTTGGCAGTTTTAAAATATTGGTAAAATTCTATTCAAATCAGTAAACATCATTGAGTGCCTGCAGGTTGTCTGAGTGCTATAGCAATATGCTGTGCCAAAGCAAAAAAAAAAAAAAAAAGATAAAAAGCATGTACAACAAAACACAGTGTAATCGGTTTTTGAAGATTCAGAAGGCATACTGGCTGTCTGTTTCGGAGATGCTACCTATCATGGATCTTGTTATTTCTGTTTTTGTTCTTTTTGTAACAAAACCAAGTGAACAAATGTCAGATAAACTTACATTGTTAAGCAGGTTATCAGAATAGGGATTTGGTAGAGAGGATGTGATTTTTGTGCTTGATTGCAACTAGTAAGAGAAAATCCAAATTCTTACTGCACTGTGTGTTCATGTTTCTGAGAGGAACTCTCAGCTGCCCCCACTCCAAAATTAACTGTCCCTTTGCCAAATGATGCAAAATTTGGTTCCTCTTCATGGACCTCTAAAATTAACTTTCAGATGGTTGATTCTTATAGATGAGATCTGGGATTCTAAATACTCAAAGGCCATAGACCATGTCTGTTGAGGTGATTTATTGTACCCAGATCAGCAGAGAACAGTGAGACTACAATAGCTGGGTAGACTATACCACTCTCCACTAAACCATCATCCTAGCATTTATTCCCCAGCCTCTGGCAAGGCTTTATGTGAGTTTCTGAAAAAAATGTCACTAGAACAGTGTGCATAATTCCATGAAAAAGATGTGCTTTTCACCTTACGATCAGGAAGTTCTTCTAAACGTCTTGATGAAGTTCTCTGTGCTTTCTTTAAAACCAGTCTCTTGGCCGGGTGTGGTGGCTCATGCCTGTAATCCCAGGACTTTGGGAGACCAAGACGACTGGATCACGAGGTCAGGAGTTCAAGAGCTTTAAGCCCAAATTGGAAGGGCTTAAAGCATATACATGTATTATTTCACAGTTAGAAGTGAAGTTAAGGCTAGAAGTCCCAAATCAAGAGCATTGCCATACTCTATCTGAAACTCAGAGGTAGAAACCTTCCTTGCCTCTTCCTAGCTTTTGGGGTGGCTGAAAATTCTTGGCATTCTTTGGCTCACAGCTGCATCCTGGCACCCTCTGTCTCCAGCATCTTATGGCGTTCTCCCTGTGTATCCATCTCTTTGTCTCTATTTTCTCTTTTTTGAGGACACCAGTCACATTGCATTAGAACCTACCCTAATCAAGTATGACCTCATTGTAACTGCATTACTCCTGCAAATACCCTATTTCCAAATAAAGTCACATTCTGAAGTACTGGGAGTTAGTACTTCAACATGTCTTTTCAGAGGACACAATTCAACCCATAACAAATACCTCTCAAGACCTTCTCAGCTGTCTGTGATCCAGTGCTTTTCTCCCCTGCTACACCATTATACTGATCTTCTTTCAGTTTCTGGAGCAGCCTTGTTAGTTTCTACCACATGGTCTTTGAATCTGCTGCTCTCAGCCTGGAATAATGCACTCCCAAGGCCTTCCTACAATCTGCTCCTTCTCTGTCTTTAGGTCTTAATTTAAGATAGCACCTCCTCTTAGATGTGTTTTCTATTCCACCCTCTCTTAAGCATGCTTTTATTCTACTTTTTCATTCTTTTTCTTTTTAATTCCCTGAGTTTCATGCCTAGCATTTAAAAAAATTTTTTTTTCATTTATGTATGTATGTATGTATGTATGTATGTATGTATGTATTTTTAGACAGAGTCTCACTCTATCACCAGGCTGGAGTGAACTCATGCAATCTTGGCTCATTGCAACCTCCACCTCCCAGGTTCAAGTGATTCTCCTGCCTCAGCCTCCCAAGTAGCTGGGGCTACAGGCGTGTGCCACCATGCCAGGCTAATTTTTGTATTTTTAGTAGAGACGGGGTTTCACCATGTTGGCCAGGATGGTCTCTATCTCCTGACCTCGTGATCTGCCTACCTCAGCCTCCCAAAACGCTGGGATTACAGGCATGAGCCACTGCGCCCAGTCCATGCATAGTAATTTTTATTTATAAATAAATTATACATTTGTTTGTAAATATTTCATTATTCACTTGCCTGTTTTCTACTCCCCATCCTCCCACCGTGGCCATACCCCCAAACATAAACTCTATGAAGGGCTGGTATCCTGATTCTTTGGTTCACAATTGCAGCACAGTACTTGTCACACAGTGCTTGTCACACAGTGCTTGTCACAATAAGCTTTTATTTGAATGGACGAATGAATGAACAAATGAATAAATGAATCAGCCAGAAGCCATTATGGTGTGTCCTATCTGAAATCTACATCCCTGTTAGGGAGTCAGTTTTACATAAATGGTTCAGAGCAGAGACGTTAGTAGGAGACAGAACTTTAAATTCCACCACTTACTGTGTGCCTACTGCAAGGTACTTGACTCTTCTAAGTCTTGATTACATTGTCTATAAAACAGGGTTCATCACAGTACCAATTTGGCTCAGTAAATTAGGAGAAGGTGAAGTAGCCGGGGCATGAGTGGTGGTGGAGGTGACAATGAGAGGAAAATTTGGGAATATATCCAAAAGCAAAGATATAAGATGGGCTGGCCAGGAAGTTCCCAAAGGACCAATCCTGTCTTATGCAGCTTCCATACCTGCTCTGAAAACATGGAGGACAGCATCATCCTGAGGCCACGTTTTCACTTTCCAGCCGTGCATTCAGCTAATTGCTTTGGCAGCAATTCTGCCACCAGGCTGCAGGCCTGGAAACCCACCCCTTTCAGATAATAGTTCACATCCTTGAAGTGAAAAGACAGCAGTCCATGAACTGCGAAAGATCCACACTTCTGATTTTATGGAGTAAAACTTAGCAAGAGATTGTGAAGGAAGATTTTGCCAGAATTTAATAGGAGGAGAGAATTCTATAGATACACCTTTCCAAAGCAATAAATCAACATGAAAACCTGTAGCCATGGTGAGCGCTTGCCTCAAGGGACAGAAGACAAAGTACAAGTCTGGTGCTGTACTTGAGTTACCTTTAAATGAGAGGCACAGTTTCATCCCGGGGCTTATACTGACCCAGTAAAAGGTGAGTCTGAGCGTACTCCCTGGGCAATAAAAATAGATTTTCCTTAATCAGAGCTTTTCACTATTACAAGGCAGTTGTATAAATTCCACAATTATGTCAGGAAATCTAGACATAAAGCTCTTGATTGATTTCAAGCCAGGAGGGACTTAGTTCATTGTTTGGTGCCCAGAGAGGACAAACGAGATAGGATCCCAGTACTATTGCTTCTAAGAAGAAAGAGCACACTCACACTTAGGCATAAATCATGTGATAAGAGCCCTGGATTTATTTTATTTTTACTTCTTTTTTTTTTTTTTTAAGAGACAGGGTCTCACTCTGTCACCCAAGTGGAATGCTGTGGCAGGTAGCTCACTGCAAACTCGAACTCCAGGGCTCAAACGAACCTCCTGCCTTAGCCTCTTGAGTAACTGGAACTACATTGTGTACCACCATGCCTGGCTAATTTTTAAATTTCTTGAGAGATGAGGTCTCACTATGTTACCTGGTCTCAAACTCCTGGCTTCAAGTGATGCTCCCTCCTCAGCCTCATGAAGCACTGGGATTATAAATTAGGAGGAGGTGGAGTAGCACCCAACCTCCAGGGCCCTGGATTTGAAGTCAGATTTGCCTCTGACTTACCGGATGGAAGATCCTGGGTAGTTCCCAACCTGGCTAAGCCCTATGTCCCATCTGTAAATCAAAGTTGCTGTTACTCCAAGAATCCCATCAGGTGGCAAGCTAAGATCACTCCCAAGTCTCAACTTACACAGGACTCACAGTTACCTGTTTTCATTGGTTACTGTACCTCTTTGAGTCTGATAATCATGATATTTTTATGTTGTTTCTTTCCTCCTTAGGCAAGTATTTCTTTTTTCAATACTGCCCCCTAAGGATTATTTTTGACACTTTTTTCTCTAATTGTTCTCCCCTCCCATTATGATTTAAATACCACAGATATCAATTTGTATATCAATTTCTGTAACGTGATTCCTTGGAAGGGCATAAAACATTGTAAATTCTAAAAATTTTTGCCCCTGTAAAATCAATTTTTGCCCCCTTGGGGGCATTATCACTCCTTGTTAAAAAATGCATGCTTAATACTGCAAGTTATATGTCAACAGGAAATATGTGTCTTGTTTGAACAGTATCCTTAGCACATGGCACATAAGAAATGCAGTGATGTTTATTGGATGGGTGAGTGAGTGAGTCAATTGATGGACTGAGGATTAACAGAGTCATGTAAAAAAAAATGCTTTAGTCTTATTCCTGCTACAGAGCAAGTAGAAAATATATATTTGCTTCCACTTCTGACACTTGTCAAAACATTCCAGTAGCATTGATCAAAATGATTTCAGATCTTTATTTTCCTCTTTTTATCTCTAACCTGACTGTTGACATATTGAGTGTACATGCCAATTGCCTGATGCTCTGTGTACTCTGTACTATGTTAAGTATTTAATGAATGAATAAACAAAAGGAAGAATTAAAATGTAGGGTTAAGTATTTAATGAATGAATAAACTAAAGGAAGAATTAAAATGTAGGGTCTAACTCATCCTTGATCGGAACAATTCCAAGAGTCTGGTGCTTGCCCCACTAGTAAAGGAGACATGATACCTTTGCTCACAGGCACCATTTCTGTCTCATTACAGTGATTTTTTTCTGCTACCTGAAAGCCCTCTGTAGGCAAAGGAGAAAGCAACCTTGCACAATATAGTAGTGGCTTATTCAACTTGTTCTTTAACCAGAAAGTCTTTGGGATAAGAATGCTATTACTTTGCAGAAAGGGAGCTTTGCCTCAGGAATGTGAACACAAGAAGAATGAGGTCTAGCAAATTGAATGTATGGAGGTAGAAGTCAGCCAAGGAGATGACTTGGGGCAAGGAGGGTAGTGATTGGGAAAAAGAAGGGAATTTTCAGGGTCTGGAAAGATTCTATTTCCTGATCTGGATGCTGATTATATGGGTGTGCTCACTTTGTAATAATTCACAAGCTATACAATTAAAATTTGTGTATTTTTCTAGAGGCACAATTAAAAGAAAGAATAATGAGGTCAACGAACTTAACCTTTTGAAAATCAAACACTCAGGCAAGTCAATTTTCTTCTCTGAGCCTCAGTTTCTTCCTAATAATAGCACTTACTTCTCAGGTTTGATGTGAGGATTAAATACAGTAAATAAATCACTTGGTGTAGTACCTGGTTGATTATTTATCAGTTATTACGAATTAGTTATTATCATATTAACTCAGCCCAAATTTATTAAAACCATAAAAGTGTCCATTACTTTTAATTCATATGCAAGGAGTCTAAATTCAGAAAACAGGGTAAGATGAGGACACTCCCCTATCCTCTCATATTTCGTCATAAAAGTTTTCAGATACACAGAAAAGTTGAATGAATGGTAGAGTCAGTGCTCCTAGACTCACCATCTGCATTCTGTGCCTAACATTTTGCTAGATTTTCTTCATTGTATAGCCATCCATCTATCCATCCCTCAGGGACTTTTGTTATAGACACCTGACCATGGCCCTAGGATGGGGACTACTAAGGAAACAGTAAGGAAAACAATTGTGCTAGTTTCAGGAAGTCTCTGGCTGAACTTACCCAATGGAGTCACCTTCTGTTGAATAATTCAGGTCTTCATATTCATAATTCTCAGCAGTCCAGAAACAAGATAACTTGCTGTGGGAGAAGGGGGTAATACAGCATCAAGGCTGCTATGCACTGCAGAGAAGCAAGTGAAAAATAAAGCCTTCTCCTGACCTTGGCTTGCCGAAGAGTATAGGCAGCAGATGTAAATTCCTCCCAAGAGTTTTTAAATTCATAAATTACCGCTGACCTTGAATTAGTCATATTTTCCACTGAATGGATACAGAAAAGCCTAGAGCTTTTTTTTTCTTTTCTTGCAGACAAGCCGAGTTTCCATATTCCAGTTTTTCTGTAACAACTATGTAGCATTTGCACAATAAGATCATTTGTTTTGGTTCCCGCTTTAATAAATCGTGGTTCTGCTTTAATGAATACAACCAAATAATTTGTAATTGGTCCATTAATTATTTGCATGTAAATGCCGATGTTAAAGTAACTTACTAAAGCCATTGAAAAAACATTCTTGTTTGCCAGTTGAGTTACACTCTATTTAGTAAACAGCTCTTTTTTGGGAGGTGGGATGCTTCTTTTCTTCTGTTTTGAAGCAAGGAGACCTTGGGAAACTAAATGAGAATGCAATCTGAATCCTACAGAGCCCTGGAGGCCTAAACTAGGAAGGGAGGGCTCAATGAAAATTCAATTAATTGAGGTGTTAATTAATGAACCCATCCTATGCCAGATCCATGAGAAAGCCCCTGGCACAGTGGCCTTTCTCAGCACAGCCCCCAGAGAGTGAATTCTTAATAGCTAGAAGAATGTTTGCTAAATTTCGAGGCACATAAGAAATGCCATGGTGCTTCCAAAAAAAATCCTAATACCCAGGTCCAATGCCTTATCAATTAAATCAGAAAGTCCGAGTCAGGGTGTGTGCCAGATATCAGTAGTTTTTAAAGATCCCCAGATAATTCCAGTATGTAGCAAAATTTGGATAATGGTCACTATAAAATTATGCTTTTACCTATCTGACTCTCCCATGTACAAAAGGAACAAATAACCAAGCAAAATAACAAAAGCAAATAAACAGGTAAAAGAATAAATTCTCCCTTAATCTATCATCGTAAGAAGTGTCATTCCTTTGGATATTTAAAATACAGTGGACTTAATAGCAAGTGAATCATTTCACTAACTGGAGATCCTTTCCAGAAGAACTTGTTTGGAAAAGAGAGAGGACTGACTATGGATTCTGAAATGAAGCCCAAAAAAGGCAGAGTGGTGGCCATGAATGGGGAAAGAAGACAAGGCAGGCAAGGACAAGTTTTGGATCTTGAACAATTGGCCAGCACAGCTGGCATGCAACAGTATAACTGCTGTAGTTTGGATATTTGTCTCCTCCAAATCTGATGTTGAAATTTGATCCCAAACACTGGAAGTGAGGCCTAATGGGAAGCATTTGGGTCATAGGGGAAGGTTCCTCATGAATGTCTTGGTGCCATCCTCCAGGTAATGAGTGAATGTCAGCTCTATTAGATCCCATGAGAGCTGGTTGTTAAGAAAAACCTGGCACCTCCTAAGTCTCTCTCTCGCTCCCTCTGTCACCATGGAACCTCTGCACACTCCAGCTCCCCTTTGCCTTCCACCCTGAGTGGAAGCAGCCTGAGGCCTTCACCAGAAGCCAACCAAGTGCCAGCACCCTGCTTCTTATATAGCCTACAGAATCACAGGCTAAATAAAACTCTTTATAAATTGCCCAGCCTCAGGTATTTCTCTATAGCAACACAAACAGACTAAGACAATGTCTGAAAGAAATATTTCTGAGCGAAAATCCAGACTATATTTTGATGGAAAATCTCAGGCAAAATGCCTCTTCTAGAAATAGGAAAAATGTGTTTACTGAGGACGGTGGGAAGCAGAGCCATCTGTTATACAATCTAAAGACGTTTTTGGTTCTTCTTCCAATTGTGATCCCCTGGGACTACCTCTCATTTATCTAACTTAATGTAAATCATCTCTTAAAGCCATTTTGAAGCAATAGTCTGTGAGCATTCAGGAAAAGGCAAGTGTATGGCTTTGGTTGCAATTCTGGGTGTGCCCCTTTTCTAAGAACTTCGAGCCTCATTCTCTGCATTTTGTGATGGGCACCAATATTTGAAGCTTTTCAAAGTGAATGCAAAGATTAAATAAAATCAGGACACTTTTCACAGTGCCTAGAACTCTGCAGGACTTAATACATGCTGGTTGTTACTACTCACTGTACCCGTATGCGGTGTCTTATTCAATTTTCCCAAAGTTTCCTTGGTAAGCAGAGTAGAGAGAGAGAGTATGTATCCTTGAGGAGAGATTAAGATCTGTCAATAGCAGGCTGGACCCAGCTCTTGCCATCACATACCAGCCTAACAGAGAGCTAACTACTATTAGAATTTTAGAAATTTTGTGAGTCCGTTTATAAAAACAACCATCATTAAAATTAAATAATATCAACTTACATTCAATACATTAAATTAAAAGCAAAAGCAATAAATACCTAAAACTCATCACTTCCTAATTATTTCACTACATTTTATTTTCTCTTCACCTGAGTTTATTAGTATCCGTTGAGTCTGCATGGTAGAAACACTGTATAATTGTATGCTACATTGCCTCATGATATCACATGGATGCCTTTAAATCAATCATAGTGTTTATAGCATGGAAATTAAGGAATGCTACAAATCAAGGTGTTTTTATTTTTGTGTTTTCTCTCAGAGAACTGGTTGTAAACATTTACCACAATATCTCTGAGCCAGTGTGTGGGGAGAGGGAGAAGGGATGAGTGCAATTGAAGCACCTTAACTATTATCAGGAAAGACATCAGTAAGTTATGACTTGGAAGATTTTCCCAAAAGTTACCTAGAAAACCACATGGGAAGAAAAACTTCTCCCCATATCTTTTTCAAAATAGGCAAGATGCTGAGAAAGAAAATCCAGCAACTAGCCGGAGTCCGTGCTCTACTTTCTTTTATTTTTATTTTTATTTTTTTTATTTTTCATTTTTTATTTTTTTTTTTTGAGATGGAGTCTCGCTCTGTTGCGCAGGCTGGAGTGCAGTGGTGCGATCTCAGCTCACTGCAAGCTCCGCCTCCCGGGTTCACACCATTCTCCTGCCTCAGTCTCTCGAGTAGCTGGGACTACAGGTGCCCGCCACCATGCCTGGTTAATTTTTTTTTTTTTTTTTGTATTTTTAGTAGAGACGGGGTTTCACCGTGTTAGCCAGGATGGTCTCGATCTCCTGACCTCGTGATCTGCCCACCTCGGCCCCCCAAAGTGCTGGGTTTACACATGCTCTACTTTCTAAAGACAAAATCAGTTCTGTTTTCACAAGTGACAGTTATGCCAGAAGATTTTGAAATCGCCTATGAAAATATGAGAAGAAAAACTTTCCCAATCCTGAAAATTGACCTTGTAGAAAAGACATGCATCTGCAGTGCTTGTGTTTTATAAATTTAATTTCTAAAGGAAATGTATTCAAATGATCCAAAAAACCAGAAGTTATAGAAAGCTATGAAATGAACATATCCGTCTGCTTTCTGATACACACACCACCACTATCACTGCTGCTCTTTTTATATATCCTTCCAGTTTCTTTTTGCATATCCAAGTAAATATAAATATGGATTTTTACCATCATCCTCCCCCTTTTTACATAAAGTGTTATTGTCCTTTACCTTGGTTCCCCTAGCCCCCGCTTAGTAATAGATTTAAGTGCTGTCCATGTAAGTGCATAGAGAGCTTTTTCATTTTTTAAGAATTGGGTAACTGCCCGGAGGCCAAAACCTGCAAGGTAGAAAGCAACCTCCAAACTCATTTCTAGCTACTTTCTCTCCGCCTCCTCCTCCTCCTCCTCCTCCTCTCCTCATCCCCTTCCTCTTCTTCGTCTCCCTCCTCTTTTTCCTCTCCCTCCCTCCCTCCTTCCTTCCTTCCTTTCTTTCTTTCTCTTTTTTTCTCTCTCTCTCTTCCTTTCTTCCTCTCTTTCTTTCCTTTCTCTGCCTCTCTTCCTCCTCCTTATTCTTTTTCTTCCTTTTTTCTCTTCTCCCTTTTCTTCTCTCTCTCTCTCTCTCTGTGTGTGTGTGTGTGTGTGTGTGTATTTTCTACTTCCACCACATCGAGGCCTCCTCACCTCACTTAAGCCAACTGGGCTTCCTGCTTTCTCTAGACCTTTCTTTGCTCTGTATGCTTTTCTTGAAATGCCCTGGATCACCCAGCAAACTCAGGTACACTGATGTTTGATCAATAGCTGTGGTGTGGTGGCAAGACTACCAGATCTGTAGTTGGATGGTGTGTACTCAAATCCCAGTTCCCTTGCTTACAAACTCCTTCAGTCTCTATTGACTTAATCTTTAATTTCTCTAAGCCCCATTCTCCTGCTCAATAAAATATGGAAGCAGTATTTCACAGTGGATGTTAGTGTGAGTTTTGGAGTTAGATACATCAGGGTTAGAATCCCCATTCATCTTCCTATGGGTTAACTAGGTAAATTACTTAGTGATTCTTAGCTTCGCTATCACATTTATAAAATATGAAAAATTATTCATCAATTTTTCACATTTCTGCATGTCTTATGAATAAAGAAATTCAGTTTTTGTTTCAAAACCCCATCTTTCCAAGAATATTTATATAGTACACACTGGAAAATAGAGATAAGTTTCTCCTTAGGGAGCAGAGGAAAATTTGTTCTGTGCTCAAGATAATAAAAATAATGCTCACATTAAAGATTGAAGAGTTTTGCATACAGGTCCCTTATAAAATAATGAGGTTTCCTAAACGCAGGGTTTTTCACGTGTAAAACAACCTACAGCTTGTACAGCATGCATCTGGACCTTTTTCACACCCTGTGGGTATTGAGACTTTGGAAACCAAGACAAATGATATCACTGGCTATTACTATTCCTGTGAGTAGTAAACTATTCTTTGTCTCTGACCTAGGAGTCTTGTGTCTTCTTCCAACATTCATGAGACTGTGCAAGCTAACTTGTTAGTGTGAAAGTAGGGTAAAATCTCACATCCTTTACAATTCTTGACATTTATTTCATATATTTGTTGTCATAATTATATATAACATATTAATATGTAAAATTATATATATAAAGCACATATGACAATGCTTATGCCTAGTTCATAATAGTTGCATAATAAATGAGAACTATAAATATCAATTTTTCTTATTTATTTCCTGGGTCAGAGGACTGCCCAGGCAGTCAATAAAAGTATAAATGTGAATGATACTATCATAGTGCCTGGTACATGGTAGGCTCGTGTATTAGTCCATTTTCTTACTGCTATAAAGAACTCCCTGAGAATGGGTAATTTATTAAGGAAAGAAGTTTAATTGGCTCACCATTCAGCATGGCTGGGGAGACTGCAGGAGACTTACAATAATGTCAGATGGTAAAGAGGAAGCAAGGAACCTTCTTCACAAGGTGGCAGGAAAGAGAAGTGCTGAGTGAAGTGGGGAAGAGCCCCATATAAAACCATCAGATCTCATGAGAACTTACTCCCTCTCCTGAGAACAGCATGGGGGAAATCACCCTCTGATTCATTTACCTCCACCTGGTCTCTCCCTTGACACGTGAGGATTATGGGGATTATCGGGATTACAATTTAAGATGAGATTTGAATGGGGACACAAAGCCTAACCCATATCAGCTCTTACCTAGGAGATCTTTCTTCTCATTTATTGTATCTTCTTGAAGAAGCTGTGATAGCAGGAAGGGACCATGGACATGTTGTAAATGTAGATTAAGTTCCCAATTTGTTTTCAAGAACTCAACTAATGCAGGGTAGCCCCATGGCAGGGGTAAAAGGTCTCATGTCTCAGTGCAGTGTTCTAGTGCCCCACCCTCTGTGCAAAGCTATGATGCAAAGCTATGATGAAGCCATGCAAAGTAGAATGTTGCTAGATACATCAACATAATTGGGTCCTGCATTCTAATTCCATAGAAATACTTGGAGAAGGATATCTTTAGTCCTTGAACCTAAAGCTTTTATTTAAGAATATGCTTGTAGATGCTGGCACTCCTGATTCTTGAACCTAAACCCTGTTTAAAGTAGCCACATCACACTGGGGAGGAAACTCTTTGTGTATGCCCATTCATTTTGTTGCATTGGCTTCCATCTTCCCAACAATCATGTAACAAATATCACTACATGTGTGCTTCAGGCTGAACTCTTGCTAGTTGCTAGCTATGGTGGTAGATGAAACAGACTCAGTCACTCCCCTCAGAAACTTACAGTTGAGCAAATGTGACAACACTGAATGAGTAATATACAATAAAGTACAAATGTAATTGTAATCAATGCTATGGAGGAAACCAACAGTGAGAAATTAGCTAAGGTAAGTAATCCACCCCCAAATATCAGCTGCTTAGCTTAATAAAAGTTGATTTATCACTCATACTCATGTCGCAGTCTAGTGTGGACAGACAGTGGGGATTGGAGTTGGTGTGGGGATGGTAGGACCCGGGCTCCATTCAGTCTTTCAAGGATCTATACTCTCTCCATTAGTTGGTGCTGCCATTTTGAGGGCCTCCTCCCTTCTCTGTAATCAGCAGGTGATAGCCATAAGGCAGGGTATTGATGGAGAAAGTCCTACAGATGGCCTGCCAGTGACTCATGTCAGTACTGCTTACAACATAAATCCATGATGGGCTTGGAAATGCAGTTCAGCTGGATGTCTAAAAGACTCCCAAGTTGCCTCCTGCCCCAAGGGAGAGTAGTAGTGGATAGGGAGAGTGATCACTTAGGGTGGTCAGAAAAGGCACCACCCAGGAATCAACTTAGATTAGTAGCACAGATACTGAAGTCAGACAGCCAGAGTCTCCTCCTGATTCTGCTCCTTACCAGCTGGGGACTTCGGGTTAAGTTGCCTGGTCTCTCCATGTCTCACTCTTCTCAGTTGTAAAATGTGGATGACACTTGTGAGAAATCAAATGAAATAACTGGTACAATCCTTAAGCAGCATTTAGCATAGATCTGTTTGGTTTACTCTAAGTGTGCCATCACTGTTAAACTATAATTGTGGCTGTCACTAGTAATAATAAGGTGAGATCTGAAGAAATTAGAATTTTAAAATTTTGAAACACTGTTGTCTAAGTTCTGTTACTATTCCCCACAAGCCATCTCAATGTAAAATTTCACCCGATCCTTTGTTAACTGGCACTATAGAATCTCTTCCCCTACCTTTCTGTTTTAGGGCCCCCATGACAGCCTACAAACAAGGAATCCAATGAGGTAGATACATGATTTTCATTTTAACTTACATTTTGCAATAGCTGTTGTTGTTTTTCTCTCTTGTCAAATGATGTGTTCAACTACAAGCTATTCTTCAAGACTCATTTTAGTCCTAACAATCCGTGTACCTTTCAATGGCAAATTAAAACATTGTTACGACTGCCTGAATTTTAGGATGTGGGTTTGGCAGTAGGAATCTTGAATTGGCAAATATTTTTACCCACTGACACTTATATTTAAGGCAGATGCTTACAGTTAAGGAGTAACTCATAAAACATTACTCATAACAGTAGAACACTCAGCAGCACCTCAAGTCATTACTCTGCTAACTTTTTTCTTGCATGTGCAGTAGTCCCAGCTCATACTCCTGCCATCTGTGTAGATGTCTCACCATGCAGTGAGAAGCCACCATATCTACATACTTAAAAGACACTCTATAGGAAGGGCCAAAAGCATGGCTAATCTTCGTAAAACTTATTTTTTAACTTAAAAGTTTAAAGGGGAACCAGCATTTCAGATGATTAGCATAGATTACCCTCTGAATTAACCTGTCTTATCTGATTTGGGGAGCTGTAACAAAACATTATAAACTGAGTGGCTTATAAACAACAGAAATTTATTTCTCACAGAAGTCCAAGATCAAGGTGTTGGCAGATTTGGAGTCTGGTGAAGACTGGCCTCCTGGTTCATATGTGATGCTTTATCCTTGCATGCTCACATGGTGGAAAGGACAAGGAACCTCTCTGGGACCTTTTTTTATCAGGGCAGTAATTTCACTCATGAAGGCTTTGTCCTCATTATTTAATCACCCCCAAAGGTTCCACCTCCTAATAACATCATATTGGTGATTGGGTTTCAACATGTGAATTTTAGGGGATATAAACATTCAGACCATAGCAACCTCTATGTTTTCATAATTTTCACCTCTGTAAGGTGGGGCTTAAAAGATACAATATTTAGTGCAAAGATTCATTGTGAGACTGCATGTTTCAAGTGCCCAAAAAATTGCATGGCACATGGTAAACTATGCTACCTGCTATTAGAGGTCATTGCTATCCTCTGTTGTAAATAACCATTATTTTGATATTTATTTGACTGATACTTATTAGTTGTCTGTTTGATGCCAGGCATTGTACTAGCTGATGAGGACTCAACTGGTGAACCAAAGCATTGTCCCTGCCCTCACTGAACTTGGCACTCGGCAAGGAGACTAGATGATAATCTGATGTTCTCTCATATACAGTATGAAACTGCATCATTGACAATGATAGTATGAGACTCCATTTAAGGGAATTTCACCTAAATGAGAGACTAGGAATGGTATCCTTGCACAAGTGACTGAGGCACTGAGGGCTGGAGGATGGAGGAGGAGCTAACTTGGGCAAAAGAAAGAAAAGCCATCCATGAGAGAGAGAGCAGAATATGGTTGTAGAGCTCAGCTATGGGTGAACTTTGGAGAATACTCATAGGATTGCAGCATATGAGATGAGGCATAAAAAGCATGTCTTATAGGCCATGCCAAGAATTAGGGTTTTTAACTTATGAGCAATGAAAACACATTTAATGAATTTTAAACAGAGAAGGGTAGGGTTACTATGACTAGATTGGATGATTAGATCTGCCTTCTGAAAAGACCGCTGTGTCTGGAGGATGAAATCTAGTGGATGTGTGTGAACCAGAATGGAGGGTCTTCTAAGACTCTGGGCCTACGTGAGGAATCCACTGGGCTCAATCTGTGGGAGGTAATGGTGCAAAATGAGAAATATAGGTGGCTATGCTAAGTGCTTAGAGGATAAAATCAGTAAGACTTGGTCTTGAGTTGGACATGGAAGATGAGAAGAGGAAATGTTAAATGAGACTCTCTAAAATTCTGATTTTCTAAATGGCACATGAAGATATTGACCAATCTAGGAAGAAACATCATGATGTAGTTTTACAGGTTGAATATATTTTGAAATTAATATTAATTTCAAATTAGAATATCAATATTTGTCAAGTCAAAAACATGTATTGAGCAAGGAAGAATAGAAAACTAAATTGCCATGTATTTATCATCCTCCATGTTTTGAGTGCTTTTAGTTTTTCAGAGTTTATCCTTCTGATCAACTTCCAAGTCAGACACTGTCCTCATGGATCACATCAAAAAATGATTATAAAGATTTAGTGACTGGCCTAAGAACATACATAAGGAAGATATGTATTTCATTACAGGCTTGTATGAAACAAAAACCTACTTGGCAATTGTAAAAAACTTAAGCTCATTAACAATCTTCAAATAATTTATAACTAAAATTATTAAAAATAATTCCAAATGGAGCCATGAAAATGTAAATCCCCTCCTTGTTCTCTTAAGCCAGCCTCTTCCAAATAAGGCAGGATCACCCTAGAGAACTTTAGAGTTGAGCAACGTGGGGAGTGACCCTCAGAAATAAGCAGGAACAGTATTAAATCATTGATGTTTCAAATGCCCTTGGAGCTCTTTTATTTCCTCCTGTCTCTCCTCAAGAGACAGTGGAGAGAGTAACATTAAAATTAACATAAGCAATGCAATTAGTGAGGATGTTGTCACAAATGCATTAAAACATGCATAGAAAACTGGTAAAAGCATTTGCTTTTGGACAGCTTGTTTCCGAGGATGGAAAGGAGGCTAACTTTCCGTGATATATGACTATGTATCTCTTGAAATCTTATAAGATGTATGACTTGGATACATCTTTTAAATTTACATTTAATACTTGAGCCTGGGTTTGCTCATTCCAAGTTCAGGGGAATAATGCTTACCATATATAGTTTTTAATGAGGATTAGAGATAGTATATATTTAATACCTGACATAGAGTGAAAGTTCAATAATTATTATTGAAAAGCAAATCCTTTTTCGATATACTATGGTGAAATAAACTGCTATGGCTAAGTTTTCGTTCTGAAGAAGTTTTCCAAGTAAAACACTAACCTAGTATTCAAAAAGGAAAAGAAAAGAAGGGCCTGTAGATCTGATGTAGCGCTTCTAGGCTTTAGAAGAGTTCTGCAAGTATAGCAAATTTATCCCAGTAGGAGGGAAGGGAACAAAATAATAAATAATAATGGTCCATTACTATGCTCAGAAAGTTGATTTGACCTAGGCCCATGCTAATTTCATTTTATCCCAATATATTTAATAAGACAATTAGGGGTCCACATATTTTAGTAAATATTATTGCCTAAAAGTTATTGACATAGTCTAGGCATTAAACTCTTATGATTTTCAAGCTCTAGATTAAGGAACTAATTATAAGGCTTTAATAGTTAAATTCTAGCTGCCAAGTCTTATGAATATTGCAGTGCTATCCATAAGACTGAATAATTGTTTGAACTGTTGACATGGTAACTGTTTTGTTAATTGTTTGAACTGTTGACGTGGTAACTGTAAGGTTATATTCAATCTTCAAGCAGTCCTCAAGAATTGTGTTCAAATATGGCCATGGAAATCTGGGAAGCTTGTTATTAAAAGCATGACCAGCAAAGTGGTTAATTTTCCTGTAAGAAGATGTCAATTAACCCTAATAGAATTGTTTTGGTATTGATTGTGTTTAATCAAACATCAGAAAATAATTGAGCTCTGAACAAATGACTTATTATAGAAATATGCAGGTGGGCAAGAAAGATTGGAGAGTGCATTTCAATAATGCACATATATTAACAGTCGCTTTTTTTTCATTAAAATGAGCAATTACCATTTTAATGGCATTGAGGGCATCAACAGGATATGTGGCCCAAGACAGCTACTTGGCTTCCTATCCAAGATAAAGTCAAATGCATTTCTAGATAAAGTCTAGAAACATGTGCATGTTGAGGACTGAAGGGAGGGGAACTTTGCTTCTTATTTATCACCTATCAGGTCCGAAGAAGCACAGATACCAAGGTGTGTACCCTATATTTATTTACAAGCACATTATCTACTATTGCTGCCTCTAGGGTGGCCAGAAGTATCTTTCAAAGCATAATTTCCTCCACTGTTTCTCAGCTCTGGGTGCACATACAAACCACATAGGAAGGCTGGAAACATACCAACGCCCGGGCTCCATCACTGATCAATAAAATGATAACCCTTCTGAGAGAATCTTGGTATGGATGTGTTTCAGTCTTCCAACATGTTTCTAATATATATCCTGGCCAAAGGAGCATTGCTTTAAGCCATCAATCACTCTACAGTATTATTTCTCAACTCTGCAAAGGCGAATGAACACAAAGAGTTTGATTGTCAAATCTGATCTGTACAAATCAGTGGTCTTACCTAGTACATGGATAGGCTAGGGCTGCCATAACAGAGTACCTCAGACTGGGTGACTTAACCCCAGAAATTTATTTTCTCTCATTTCTGAAGGTTTATGTCCAACATCAAAGTGCCATCAGCATTGGTATTTGGTGAGGGCTCTCCTCTGGGCTTGCAGATGGCCTCCTTCTCATGTTGTCCCCACATGGCCTTTCCTGTCTCCTCACCTTCTTTTGTGGACACCAGTTCTGTTGGATTAGGGCCCCACCTGTATGAACCTCATTTAACCTTACTCAGCTCCTTAAAAGCGACATTTCCAAATATAGTCATATTGGGGGTTAGGGATTTAACCTATGACTTTGCAGTAGGAGGACACAACTGAATCCATAATCCCCACTATCAGGTTTTACCCTTAATTACAGAGTTTCAAATAATTGTGAGACACAGGCAAAGTAGGGAGAGGCATAGAAGTACCATACCACACCTAGGTCTTTACTTCCTTTTTGGTCTACTCTGGGATAATAAATTAGATCTGTACGTAATGTATCTAATACAAAAAAGGAAATGCAATCAAGCTACCTTTCTTCTGTTTTTCTGGAGGATGCTCCCATATCATCCTCACTCCCGGCCCCTGTGGAGAAGGGGAATGAATTGCAAGCCTATTGCTAATCATATATTTCCCAATGGCATATGTGATAGTTCTCAGCTCACCTTTCTTTCTCCCCACTCTCATGTAGAGTGTTTTATCTTTACCACTGAGTTCTGGACACATGCTCTGATTTTTGTTTCTCTAACACAGTGCTATTATATTAATTAATGTTGTTGCTCCCCGGACCAACAACATTACCTGAGAGCTTGCTAAAAATTCAGAGTCTCAAGCCCACTGCAGGCCAACTGAATCCAAATCTGCATTTTAACAAGGTTGACAGTAGATTTGTTGGTACATTCAAGTTTGAGAAGCCCTGTTCTAATATCTGGAACTTTTCCTGCTTTCAGGATCTTTGCATACATGCCCTGTTACTTCCCATGCTTGTGTTTTCACCTTTCAGATCACAGCTTAAAAATCATCTTTGCTACTTCTCTCATCTTCTATTGGAAAGGTTGCCTTCATGTAATTCTATCAGCACATTATTTATTTCCTGTTTAACACTTATTATAATACATTTTATTGTTATATTATTTTTGCCTTGGCCATCTCTTCTACTCTAAGCTCAGGAGGTCATATCCAGTTTGTTCAACAATTGTATCCTAATGGATATAATGTGGCAAATACTGCATAGAGGGCGGAGAGTCCTTGAATGAATAATTAGCAAATTGTTTTTGCACAATCTGTTGCCTGTCTGTGTCTTAGTCTCCAACATTTTCTTTCTTCCCCCCTTGCTTGCACTTTGTATTGCAGTTCAACTGAAACTACTTACAGACCTTCATCCTCATCACCATCTGTGAATCTAGTGCATTCGTGCTTTCTTGCATTTTCTCAAGCTACTCACTGTTTCTAAATGTCTTTTTGCCGTCTTGTTTCACTAAAGCACTCATATTCATCCTCAGAGTCTCTGCTCTAATATTCTAGAAAAGGATGCTTAAGGACCAACTGGGTCCCACTTATATCTTAAATTACATTGAATTTAGTGTGATTTATATGCAAATTTATACTGTGACACTGAGATCCTATTGAGGAAAAGAAAATAGGTGTTTCTGATATCTGTATTTTTATTGTTTAATACAGTGCATGGCACACAGAAGCTGCTCAGTGAATGGCCTTTGATTATGGGGTAGGAGAATTACAAGATGATGTTAGAAGGATGGGATAAAGACCCACTTGTTCCTGCTACAGAATGTTGGCATGGAAGGTCCTTCCAGGACATTGTAGTACCCTTAGTAAGCATATTTTTGTTTGAAGAAAAAGCAACTTTTTATATCCCGTTAGTCCTCCAGCAGTCTTGGAAGATAATGTGAATCAGATAAACACTTTATTTGTCTCATTCTCTGAAGTTGAACTAACTTCTCAATGCAAAAAAATAAGCAGATATGCATGTTTGGTTTAGAAGCCACTTCTCTCTTAGCTTTATGGACTTAAAAGTTTTTGAGATAGTAGATTGTTTGTTAAGTAGTCTAATTGAATTTTTAAATATATTCATGTAAAATAGACATCAGTATCAATGAACATACATTTCAGCAGCCTTCTGCCAAACTCCGCAGGGCATGGGACAGAATTCAGTGGCAGTGGGTGGTGACTTACATCGAAGTGACATGAAAGATACCAGAAAGCCTCTTACGCAAATATGTCATGCCACATCCCCTGAACGGGCAACTGAGTTTGAAATTCCAACTGCTTGAGTTGTTTTCTCGGGTTATCTGTTAAAGAACTGATTGTCCAATTCATCACTGGATAGCACATGCTTGAAAACAACGTTTTTGATTTATGCTTTTTGTAGGAAGCATTAACCCATTGCCCTATAAGATAGAGGTTGACTTTTTAGTTTTTCCTGCCAAGTGTTCACCAGGAGGAAGTATTTGGCTCAGGCTTGCTAACTTTAGCTGGAGAGAGAGTATGCCAGTCAGCGGGAGGTGCATGAACAAAGGCATGGTCACAATGAGCCAGAAAAAAAGCTAAAACCCATGTGAAGTAATAGTTTATTTTCCCGCTTATATTTTTTTTAAAAATAAAAAATAAAAATACTAGCTGTAATTGACTATTACCCCTTTAAAATACTCTTGTATATAGAGTCATATTTGGTTTTTCTGTAACTCCATTTTACTGGTGAGGAAATTGACCACACAGAAGTTAAGTGAGTCGATCAAGATGATCTAGCTAGAATTGAGAGCGGCAACCCAGTTCATGTTCTGTAAGTTTTGCAATGACCCCACAAGTTCTTCTAGCTCAAGAACAAAGAAAGACTGAAAGTTGATGCTAGAATCCCAAAGTATTAGTTAGGCAACATCACTGTTTTCTACAGTGTTATTGAAGGAATACAGATTCCAGAGAATGTTGAGAGATAGATATTACAGGAAGAAAAAGAATGGTTTGTTTTATACTCAAATGGATTAGAAAGCACTAGATTAAATCAAGGAGGCCTCGTTTTTCCTTAAGAGTAAAACATCTCAAAGTCTTCAATACACTAATATGCATCCTGCCTCCCGTGATGTGTCTGTATTGGATAGAGTGGTTTCTTTGTCTCAAAAGATTATGTTGCAGGGCTAGTTTTCATTATAATGAAATGTGAGATAACTATCCTAAATAACCTGTATAAAAACAGTTTCTATCCTTTAGTTTAGAAAAGGGAAACAAGAGATTCAAGACTTATAAAAACAGAAAGTAGGGGAATAACAGAAAAAATAATCAAAAGCCTTTCTT
The DNA here is from genome assembly GCF_002776525.5 of Piliocolobus tephrosceles. Taxonomy (NCBI): domain Eukaryota; kingdom Metazoa; phylum Chordata; class Mammalia; order Primates; family Cercopithecidae; genus Piliocolobus; species Piliocolobus tephrosceles. Next base: position 53,514,199 of record NC_045435.1, on the reverse strand, counting down.
ACCCTAGTAAGCCGTTCTTCTCCACTTACCTGGCAGAGAGCATGACTCACCCCAGGTGAGTGGGTGAAAAGCAATTTGCAAGTTGTCTTGAGTGTGAAAATCTAAGATGAATGGTTGAGCTGGTTAGAAAAGAAGATTTAGTTTCAGTGATTTAAGGATTTCTATTGTTCTTTCTTGTATAGTTTGTCATATTTAAAGCTAGTCAGATACAGAAGGCTCAAGCATAAAAGAAGAATAACAAGTATTCAAAGGCATAAAGGAGGACATTTTTTTTCCTCTAAGGATTTATCCTTTTATATCCTAATCCTAAAAGTTCTTTCTTAGGATAGAATATGCCCCAGGTTCCATATTACTTTTCAGCTCTGTAGGGGATTATACAAAATAGATAATGGCCCCACTTTTCAAAGTGTAAGTACAGGGAGGAGAAAGATAGCACAAATGAAATGCTAAGAGAGTTCAAACAAGGGAAAGGCCATTTCTAACTTGAAGGCATCAGGAATGATTTGGGACATTTAAGATAATGGCAGAAGAATTAAGGGGAAAAATGACAGCCAAAAGGTTACGTGTAAATAAAATAATATAAATAGGGACTCTGGTTTTAAAGGGAAGCCCAATCACTGCCCTTTGTTAGAAGAGGCCAATGAAACTGGAGTGGAGGTTCAGGGGTCTGCTTTGGAGTAACGTGAACAATCAAAGGGAAAGTCTGCACTGTCTCAGGTGGGCAATGGAGACATTTAAGGTTTTAATCCAGGATGTAGTAAACTCACACTTGCCTTCCAAGAAGGCACTCTGGCAACTTCAGACAAACAGTCCTTGTGAGCTGTTGTTTTTAGGTACAGATGAACATTAGGAAATACCACTGATGTGGTCTCTGACCTCCTGGGCTTACATTCAGGTGGAGGGAGATGGACACAGAAGTCAACACCCATATGTTTGATTTAAGCCAGCCATTATTATGAAGAGAAATAAAGCAGAGTAAAGGAATAAGAAACAAGGAAGGGAAGACCCCAAATCAGAGAGAGCAATTAAGTGGACCCAATAAGGATGACTTTAATAGATGGTCATCATTGGGGACAAAGAAGAAAAGGGTTTGTGGGAGAAAACGGGAACAAACTTTCACAATTGTTATTCTCCGAAGGGAGCAAGGTATAGAGTTAAAGATGACTGTATTGTCATTAGTAATAATTTGAATAGAACTCATCAAGCTTTTACCATGTGTCAGACAACATGCTTCCATACATGTCCTTTTTCAATAAGTGTAGGAGGTAATTATTACTGTCTCCATTTCACGGATGAAAAAAGTGAGGTTTCAAGAGCTTAAATAACTTGGCCAAGATCACCCTGCTAGGATTTGAACCCATGGTCATCGGATTCCAATGCTCATGTTATTATCTACTCTACTCCATCAAGACAGGCTGAAGTGTGTATGCAGAGATCTAGAAAAAGGGAAGGAAGTTGATGTGTTCAGTTTTACATCTCCAGGGTCTGAAAAGCCACTATGACATTAAATACTGGCAATATTCAGCTGGAAGAATTGAAGCTCAAGAGAGAGAGGAGGGATGGGAATATTCATCTTAAAGTTCTTTGCATGAAATATATTGATCATTGGAGCCATAATATATTTTTTTAAAAAATTAATCATTTAGGTAACTGCCATGTCTCAGGCATCATGCTGTTCCTTATACATGTCATCTTATTTAGTCTTCCTACCTAATAAACTAAAGGAACTGAGATTCCGTATCTTCTACTTGCTTATGGCCATACTTTCTGGAGGTGATGGAACTAGGCTTTGAACCCAGGACAGCCTGACTTCCTAACTCATACTCTTTCTATTTTGAGCTGTACCTAAGCCTACTGAAGGAGTGTTCAGAGAAGTCAGGGACTATTGAAATCATATTCTGTCCTTGGCTGCAGGTTGCACCTTGTTTTTCTCTTGTCTCATAATGTGCTAATTGTGTTCATTTGTCCTCTACCTAGCAATTGAGTGCTTCATATTTAATTCTCTTTCTTCGTTTAAGAAAATGCCAAGGACATTTCAACTGCAAACATTCATTTTATACATAGATACGCATTAAATGACCAGAAAACTGATGAGACTCACAAAAGTAATTATGGATCTTTTCATCACTTCTAATTACACTTCAACTCAAATTTTGAGTATAGAAAAATCACTTCTAAAAGAACGGTCAGTCTGTTCTTTCCTTCACACCATCATTTATCCATTTAATCCCACAATGCTATTGCATTTCTTCCCAGATACTGAATTGCAATAGTGGATAAAGAGATTGGAGCTGTGCTCTCATGCAGCATACACACATTAGTTGGGAAAATAGACTTGAATCGAGTATCATCTTTGCATAATTACCAATTCTAATGACAAAGTGCTGTGAAGAGGTATCTTTATGAATTAATGAAACAGTGTTCATTCCAATAGGTATAGGCACTTCCTGAACAAAACTTAGGTAAGCCTAAGGGTTATTGAGCAGTATATTGTGACATGAAAGCCACTGTGGGCCAGGAAACTTCACAGAATTCAGATAAAGCTAGGACAGTGAAGCCAGTTGATGGATGTCTCTGCAAGACTGTGCACAGTTATATGGGAGGTATGAGAACAATGAAAAGTCATTGATGATATTAACCAAAAAGATGACATGATTAGACCTGCATGAAAAGTCATTGATGATATTAACCAAAAGGATGACATGATTAGACCTGCACATTAAAAGGATAGTGCTGGATATTGTGCAATAATTTTCTTAGGAGAAGACCAGCAGGAAAGGGAGGTGAGGAAACTGGACAGAAAGCTTTCGTTGAAGAAGGTATGGTAGCAAAGATCAGAAAGGATGATTCAACTCTCTAAGGAAGTAACCTTTATCTGTTTTGTTCCTGGCAACTCAACCAGGTCCAAAACTCAGTCAGTACTCCGTATGTAGTTTTTTGGATGATATAAATAATTTATTGCATGACATAAAACTGACATAAGTTTTCTTGGTAATTTAAATATGTGTGGTTAAGGGAAAGGGAAATATCAAAGATCACCCTAACTTCTGGCTTATGAATAGATAAAGCTACTATACACTAAGGATTTGTATTTCTGCTTTCTTTGGATCTGAATCAGCTGCTTTTTTTCTGTAAAAGACCAGATAGTAAATACTTTAGGCTTTTCTGGCTATGGATTCCCAATTATTCAATTCTACCATTGTTTCAGCATAAAAGCAGCCAAAAATAATATGTACATCAATGAATGTGGATGTGTTTCCATAAAACTATTTTCAGAATAGGCCATGGACGGGTTCTGACCCATAGGCCAGCTTGGCAGCCCCTGGTACAGATTCTGTGTCCAGTTGTGAACACATTTAATTTGACATAAATTTGAAATAAAAACCCAACTCATTCTTTTTCATTGAGAGATTCATGTGAATTGTGTTTACATTAAAATAATTATGCTTAAATTCAGGCTTTTAAAAAAGTATTTTCAAATGTATTTAATAATTAGAATAAAACATGTCTATCCTTGATTGTTAAACATCTTTTAGGAAACTATTACAGAGCAAGAAGAAATAGGAGGTCATTTGCAGTTAGCAAATAAATTGCTTACAAGCAGATGGCTTCTCTACTGGCAGAACTATTTCAGAAAGGGATAACTTGTGACACTGAATTAAAAAAAAAAAAACATAGCTAACTGGTATCAGCAGATGCATATTGTTTGGCAATCTGAGAATATGGTATTTTTTAAAAAGGCATAGAAGTTGTTAAAAAAAATTCTGAAGATTTCCCATAAGGCTGTCCTGATTCTTCCAGAAAAAAAAAAAAAAAAGAAAAGAAAAGAAAAAGAAAAGTTCTGAAATCAAGTAAAATGGGTCTATTTTACTTAAGGGTATGGAAAGATTTCACAAAGACAGACCTAGATTTACTTTTGTGGCCAACTATTCAATTTGGGAGTTTTGAAATCTGCAAATTTAAGATAAGAACCTCCCTCATAATTTTTTTGTTTTTGAGGATAATGCAAGCATTAAAATAGTAAATACAGGTCATTTAGGGAGAAATACAATGAAATCCATTCTTGATGTATAATTTAACAAACTTGTGTTCCATTAGACTTGGTTGTTTGGGGTGGGGAAAAAATGTTTCTTACACCCACTGACTTCATTTGTTTATATGTCCAGCTTCTGCAGGCATTTTAAGTTGTTTAACCAATGACATTATGAAACTTAAGCCTAGAGACCTTCCTGACTGTGAAAATTTGTGATTCCACTACAACAAACATTGTATGTTTCCATTATAATATCATAATAGAGTATAACTAAGCATTTTAGGTGCCCCATTCAGACTTTTAAAAAGAGGCAGTGTTGCTGAACCAAACTTGGGGCTTCCCACCCAGTGCAGCAAAGCCAAACAATGACATTGTGATTTGCATAGAAAGTAAGGTGTGTATTGCTGGGCACCAAGTGAGGAGAAGTTTCAGCAAATGTTTTGAGACCCAAACTTGGCCGGGGCGGGAGCTCATGCCTGTAATCCCAGCACTTTGCGAGGCCAAGGGTGGATGGATTGCTTGAGGCCAGGAGTTCCAAACCAGCCTTGCCAACATGGTGAAAACTCATGTCTCCTACAAATACAAAAATTAGCTGGGCATGGTGGAGCATGCCTGTACTCCCAGCTACTGGGGAGGGCTGAGGCACAAGAATTGCTTGAACCTGGGAGGCAGAGGTTGCAGTGAGCCCAGATCATGCCACAGCACTCCAGCCTGGGTGGCAGAGTGAGACTCCATCTCAAAAAAAAAAAAAAAAAAAGACCCAACTCCAGGATGACTTATATGCAAGGGTTTTTAAGGGCAGGGGTGAGAGGGTTTTCAAAATGAGTTGAGGGTGGGGGCATTCTGGGAACTTTCGTGTTCATTTTCCGGTTCCAGTTTGTGTGAGGTCTGCATGACAACAATCAGCATTTTTCATCTAGCAGGGGGTCCCAGTTGTTTATGAAAACAAATCAGAAACATACGTCAAGATGTTATCTTTAGTTTATATCGGGAACCAAACATCTCATGACCCTGACTTACTTGGGTGGTTATTGTTATCTTCTTGCTTAGTAAGTTATTCATTCACTTCCCTAATTGCTGGTGGCAGGGCTAGCTAGGTACCTGGAATTTCCCTTGATGGGACTCGAATTTTTCTTTATTTCTATGCTGGGAAATTGGGGGCCTTGTGTCATCTCAATAGTGCATCACAAGATAAAGAATTAAAGACCAGATATATTAGTCTGTTTTCACACTGCTGACAAAGACATACCTGAGACTGGGCAATTTACAAAAGAAAGAGCTTTATTGGATTTACACTTCCATGTGGCCAAGGAGGCCTCATGATCATGGCAGAAGGTGAAAGGCAAAGAAGAGTAAGTCACATCTTACAAAGGTGGTGGCAGGCAAAGAAAGAGCTTGTGCAGGGGAAGTTCCATTTTTAAAACCATCAGATCTCATGAGACTAATTCACTGTCACAAGAACAGCACAGGAAAGAACCCCAACCAAAATTCAATCAATCACCTCCCACCAAGTTTGTCCCACAACACATGGAAATTGTGGGGGTTACAATTCAAAATGAGATTTGGGTGGGATACAGCCAAACCATATCATTCCACCCCTGGTCCCTACCAAATCTCATGTCCTCACATTCCAAAACCAACCATGCCTTCCCAACAGTCCCCCAAGGTCTTAAATCATTTCAGCATTCACTCAAAAGTCCACAGTCCAACATTTCATCTGAGACAAGACAAGTCTCTTCTGTTTTTGAGCCTGTAAAATAAAATTTTAAAAAGTTAGTTACTTCTTAGATACAATGAGGGTACAGCCATTGGGTAAATACAGCCATTCCACATGGGAGAAATTGGCTGAAACAAGGGCCCCATGCAAGTCCAAAATCCAGCAGGGCAGTCAAATCTTAAAGATCCAAAATGAGCTCCTTTTACTACATGTCTCACATCCAGGTCATACTGATGCAAAAGATCAGTTCCCATGGCCTTAGGCAGCTCCACCCCTGTGGCTTTGCAAGGTACAGCCTTCCTCCCAGCTGCTTTCATGGGCTGGCATTGAGGGTCTGTGGCTTTTGCAGGCACATGGTACAAGTTGTCAGTGGATCTACCATTCTGGGGTCTGAAGGATGCTGTTGACCCTTTTCTCACAGCCCCACTAGGTGGTGCCTCAATAGGGAATCTATTTGGGGGCTCTCACCTCACATTTCCCTTCCGCACTGCTCTAGCAGATGTTCTCCGTGAGAGCCCTGCCTCTGCAGCAAACTTCTGTCTGGACATCCAGGAGTTTCCATACATCCTCTGAAATCTAGGCAGAGGTTCCCAAACCTCAGTTCTTGACTTCTGTGCACCCACAGGCTCAATACCCCATGGAAGCTACCAAGGCTTGGGGCTTGCACCCTTTGAAGCCATGGCCTGAACCATACCTTGGTACCTTTTAGTCATGGCTGGAAAAGCTGGGACTGCAGCACTCAAATTCCTTAGGCTTCACACAGCATGGGGATCTTGGACCTGGACCACGAAACCACTTTTTCCTCCTAGGCCTCCAGTCCTGCGATGGGAAGGTCTGCTGTGAAGACCTCTGACATGCCCTGGAGACATTTTCCCCATTGTCTTGGGGATTAATGTTCAGCTCCTTGTTACTTATGAAAATTTCTTCAGCTGGCTTGGATTTTTCCTCAGAAAATGCGATTTTCTTTTTTATTGCATTGCCAGGCTGCAAATTTTCCACACTTCTGTGCTCTGCTTCCCCTATAAAACTGAATGCCTTTAACAGCATGCAAGTCACTTCTTGAATGCTTTGTGGCTTAGAAATTTCTTCTGCCAGATACCTAAATCATCTCTCTCAAGTTCAAAGTTCCACAAATCTCTAGGGCAGTGGAAAAATGCCACCATTCTATTTGGTAAACCATAAGAATCACCCTTGCTCCAGTTCCCAACAAGTTCCTCATCTCCATCTGAGACCTCCTCAGCCTGGATTTCATTGCCCATATCATTATCATCATTTTGATCAAAGTCATTCAACAAGTCTCTAGGGAGTTCCAAACTGTCCCACATTTTCCTGTCTTCTTCTGAGCCCTCCAAACTGTTCCAACCTCTGCCTATTACCCAGTTCTGAAGTCACTTCCACATTTTTGGATATCTTTTCAGTTTGTTTTCATGTTACTGGTAGAGACATACCCGAGACTGGGCAATTTACAAAAGAAAGAGGTTTATTGAACTTACAGTTTCACATGGCTGAGGAGGCCTTGCAATCATGGCTGACTGTGAAATGCAAGGAGGAGCAAGTCATGTCTTACATGGAAGGTAGCAGGCAAAGAGAGAGCTTGTGCAGGGAAACTCCCATTTTTAAAACCATCAGATCTCATGAGACTCATTCACTATCATAAGACAGTGCAGGAAAGACTCCCCCCCAATAATTCAATCACCTCCCACCAAGTTCCTCCCGTGACTCATGGGAACTGTGGGAGTTACAATTCACAGTGAGATCTGGGTGGGGGCACAGCCAAATCATATCACCAGAGAAGTGGTTTTGTAGTCACTATTTCGCTTAACAGCACAAAGATTTTCTTCTGCATCCCAGCCTTTTGGAGATTTTAGTTCAGTGGTTCCCAAATTTGTCCACATACTGAAATCACCTGAGAAACTTTGAAATACACTAATGCCTATTTCTTGCCCCTCATAGATTGTAATTTAATTTATCCGGGGTATGGTACAGGTTCTGAAATTTTTAGAAGATCCCCAAGTAATTCAAATGTACAATCAAATTAGGAATGACTGCTTCAATTCAAAGTTGAGCCTCAGAAACCTTAGGGAAGTCTCCCATCTAGGATCCCCTGGGGCTTTTCAGTGAAATACAGTTCTGGATCCTTCCATGGAAGCCCAGGGTCTGCTGCAGTTAAAAAAATTCTAATAATGCTGGCTGGGCACAGTGTCTCATGCCTGTAATCCCAGCACTTTGGGAGGCCAAGGCGGGCAAATCATGAGGTCAGGAGATTGAGACCATCCTGGCTAACACACTGAAACCCCGTCTCTACTAAAAAAATGCAAAAAAATTAGCTGGGCATGGTGGCGGGTGCCTGTAGTCCTAGCTACTCGGGAGGCTGAGGCAGGAGAATGATGTGAACCTGGGAGGCGGAGCTTGCAGTGAGCTGAGATCGTGCCACTGCACTCCAGCCTGGGTGACAGAGTGAGACTCCATCTCAAAAAAAAAAAAAAAAATTTATAATAATGCTGTGTACAATTCTTTCTACCTGGAGTACATTTAAAAATGATGATTTTTATAATTATAAATTTTGAATAAGTAGAATGTGAATTGGCAATGTTTTTAATTGTAATATAGAGTCCCTAAATTCTGTTCACTATTTAGTCATGCTACTTAATGTTCAAAATATGGGCTGAGGTTAAAAATGTCTTGAGGTGCTGCAGAATTCCTTGCCAAGCACTTGCTAACTCCTCTACCTCACTCCTCTTCATCAGAACCAAAACCTGGCTCTTTCCTAGTATTGAAAATTCAACATTCCTATGAATTTTTCCTAAAAAGCTTTTTTTTCTATAAATTAGACAGGACAAAATGTATTTTAATGAACAAATGGCATTTTAATAAGAAAGTTCTTTTTTTAAATTAGCTCATTCTATTAAGGTTCTAACAAGTAAAAATAATATTGCAGAGAATTATGCAATAAAAGCACCAGCCAGCTTGGTCTATAGAGTAAGCTTTGGAAATATGCAAATGGAATTTCACCAAGAAATATATCCCTGAAGTGATAAAATTTTCTTTTAGATAGAGTGTGTCTGCGTGGGGAAAGGAACAGATCTCCTCTCCATAAAAATGGATGCCCTGAATGGTGTTTATAACTATCTCTTTGGTTTTTGTGTTTGGCAGTAAGACAGCAACCAATTTAGTTTTATTTTAAAATTCCAGTGATTATAAGGTCTGCACATTCCTTGTGGAGTAGCTTTGTCTCTCTACTAGAGCCAGACACCATTTTTTCCCCCAACATGTGTGCTAGAAAACTTTAGCTGGTGGTGCTTTTTCTGTATTCTGTCTGAGTCAGAAGCAATGGAGTCAAAACTTATTTTCTGAATTCAGTACTTTACCACACCTTTTTCTGAGCATTCTCAGGAGACAAAGACAAAAACTTCCATTTCTTTCTAGAGTTGCCTACTATCCATGTAAGAACTTGAATTATTGGTGAATTTTTCTGATACACTCAGAAGGTTTGCATGTACCAAATGCATAAATAAGAGAAAATGTATTAGATAGAATGCTTGACAACAATTAGTAGATGGCCCATGGAGAACTGGTTAGCCATTAAAGACAGTTGGTGACGTAATTTTGCCCTCAGAGGTGTAAATTACTTTTAGTCTGTCTTTCTGTCTTCTTTATTTTTTGCCATCCTCAGCATATGAGCTTTGTGTCTTAGGCTTTTTTTTTTTTTTTTTTTTGAGACACAGTCTTGCTATGTTGCCCAGGCTGGAGTGCAAAAGTGCAATATCGGCTTACTGCAACCTCTGCCTCCAAAGTTCAAGCAATTCTCCTGCCTCAGCCTCCTGACCGGCTGGGATTACAGGCGCCTGCCACCATGCCAGGCTAATTTTTGTAGTTTTAGTAGAGACAGGGTTTCACCATGTTGGCCAGGCTGGTCTTGAATTCCTGACCTCGTGGTCCACCTGCCCCAGCCTCCCAAAGTGCTGGGATTACAGGCGTGAGCCACTGTGCCCAGCCAGCTTGTCTTTTTCTTGTTGAAAAATGGCTACTATAGCTCCAACCATCATGTATGCACAAATCGAAGTTCAAAGGCTGAAGGCAGTGTGAAAGTGAGAAGAACAAAATAGAGTCACATGTCAAAACCCTAACCAAAATAGAGTTAGTGAGGGCCATAACAAAGAAGCTGACATACTTGCATCCCTGAATGTCTGCTTGCAAACAGCAAGAAGAGCTTCTCAAAGGAATTTTCTCTGGCCTACAGTATTTCCGATAAGAACCTCAGATCAGGACAGTTGCCTACCCAGTGAACTAATGACAAGTCCTGTAGTGAGTTTCTGAGACCAGTGACCTTTCTTTCAAAGCGATTTGTGTGGGTGTCTTTCCTTTGTCTTAATTTTCCTTGGGTGTGCTGCACACCCCGGGTTACAACCCTTTGCTCTTCCCAAATGAAATCTTTTGTTCCAGACAGCGTGTCTGTCTGAGTTTCTTTTTTTAAGTTAATAATAGCATATTCGTTCTTTGTTCCTCTTGTATAAGAATGAAAAACACTTTCCTAGGACTCTACAAGCAGCTTATTTTTGCTTTCTTTGACCAGAACTGCATAATTTGCTCTTTGCCTAAACTATTGATCCATTTATCTATGCAATCTATTTGACACGTAATGGTCAATTTTTGCTATGAGATGGAGATGTAAAGTTCTGTTCTCTTGCCAAAAGCTAGGATCTCAAGAGCCCTTCCCCAGGAGCCACCTACTAAGCAGATCAGGTACCCTAAAGCCATAAACCTTGGATGTCCAGGGGGAAAATGCATCTTTATGGAGAAATGTAAACTTGCATCTTCTAATGAAGAAGATGATAAACACGTCAGTCTTTTTCTTAATCTTTCTGCACCTTACATCTGGCTTTCCAGCTAACTGAAACACAGTTTTGTTGCAGAGTTTAGGAGAAACTTGAAATTCACATTCCTGTTAGCCTTCTTGAAAAGTAAACTGACATTAGACTTGATTTTCATAGCATTAAATAATTATCTTCCTTTAAAGTAGATACCCATGGACATTTGCAGCTGATTGTTTCTTATGAAACAAGGCAGCGTATCTGTGTGGATGGGTGTAGGTATATACAAAAGGTATACATCATATTAACAAAATTCTCATTTACTATAGCTTTTAAAGGTTAATCAGTACTTTCATGGGACACAGGTTATATTTTCAATAGTGATTTTTGTTAGCCAAGGGAGTAAATGAGACTTTTGTCCATCTGGAGTGGAAGGAATCTTTGTTGGTTTAACATATACGATTAAATTGAGTTGAAACCTGCTTTAAATGAAAATTGAAAACAAATGAAGTGATCAGTCAGTGTGATGTCCATGGTTACAGCTCTTGTATATATTTGGATAAGTTGAGAAAATAAAAAGCTGTGCAGCATTGCCAGGTATTTTATTTTATTCCAAGGGAAAAATAATGAGTTGGCAGCATTTGAAACTGGCAGTAAAGTATTACATATGATGATAATTTGTTTATATATTTGTAGGAGCCCTACATGTATTCCTATAAAGTTTAATTATATGGCACATTAGTAACCACTAATGTTGAAATCAGGCAAATGTATTTATCTTTGTTGTATTAATACCAGCAATTTTTTTAGTTTCCAACTCTTGAAATTTGACATTTGTAAAGTTAATGCATATCTTTCTCTCCTGTCATAAGTTATTTCCCTAATTTTATGACTTTGAGATGGCTTCCAGTGACTTATTGTGTCAAAAATTATTATATTGAGAAAGAGAAGATTGTGCTTTATAGTTAGCGATTTATTAGTGCTGACTTGGGTTTTGTGCTTGGTAAAATAAGTTCACACTAGAGTCATCTGAAGATGCTTGGGTCTCTGGTTAAAGTTTAAATTCAACCATTAAAAGGTTATGCTGTTTTACCAAGTTTAACTCCTGAGCCCTTTATTTTTCTGAGTTAGCTACATCCAATTCAGAATTTGAATATAGTTCACATTCAAGCATTGATGGAAGAATCACTCTCTGCTGAGCATTTCATTCAGTATATTAACACAACACTGAAATTCCAATATGCAATATATTATTTATCTTTTGCCTTTATCTCTTAAAATTATGCACTTGAAAACATGTCTCAGACTTTCCAGTATCTTTCTAGTCTATTGTTTAGTTCAATTGTATTAAAAATTCAATTAACTACATATGGGGAGAATCAGCCTTAATTGTTAATTGGAATTATTCTGTATAATAACTTGCAGAGGTAGTACATCTTTTGTGACTTGTGAATACTAAAACTATTTCATGCATATATTGCTCAGGACTCTTGGTTGCAAATAATAATAATAAAGTTCAAAGTATTTTAAAATAGATAAATTTATTGGCTTACATAATGTCATAGTCTAGGAAAATTCTTGCTTCAGGGATAACTATATCCAGGAGCTCAAACAAGCTCACCAGTGATCTTTGTCTTTCCACTTAACTTCCCTCTATGTTGGCTTCTGTCTCTAATAAACTCCTTCTTTTACCCATCAGCACTAGCCACCTTATATCCTAGAAACTCTGAGTCCAGTGAAAACAAGTATTTTTATCCTATGCGACTTCAGAAAAAGTCATGAAATTAAATTCTATGACCTGGGACATAATTATGCCATCTCTGACCCAATCTCTGTGGCTAGGAGGTTGGCATGTATCAGCAGTTGACTAACGTGGTTCCTGAACAATCCTCAGCAGCATCACCTGGGATCTTGTTAAAAAATGCATATTCCTGGCTGGGCGCAGTGGCTCACGCCTGTAATCCCAGCACTTTGGGAGGCCAAGGCGGGTGGATCACGAGGTCAGGAGATCGAGACCATCCTGGCTAACACGGTGAAACCCCATCTCTACTAAAAATACAAAAACTTAGCCGGGCATGGTGGCGGGTGCCTGTAGTCCCAGCTACTCGGGAGGCTGAGGCAGGAGAATGGCGTGAACCTGGGAGTTGGAGCTTGCAGTGAGCCGAGATCGTGCCACTGCCCTCTAGCCTGGGCAACAGAGCAAGACTCCGTCTCAAAAAAAAAAGTGCATATTCCTCAGGCCACATCCCAGATCCAATGAATCAGAAAATCTTGCAGACTCTGTTGTAACAAGTCCATATGATTGTGATGCATTCTCAATTTTGAGAACCACTACAATATACTAATTGGTTAGGCCTGGGTCATGTGCACAACCCAAGAGCTTCAGTGTAAGTTCAACTGCACAGAAAGCACATGGAAAAGGAATCTGAGGAACTGATACCAGGGAAGAGAAAGAGCAGATGCTGTGCTGGCAAAGAGGAGAGATGCCTACTCTAATGAGATTTCCACCCAATAGTAAAGTTTCCTGTTGTTTCTAATGCCATTATTTCTCAGAACACTGCCGGTTATGTTGCCCTCCAGAAAAACCAATGTTTCAATTAAGCAAATATATTTTCCTCTAGGATAGTCTAAATGTCATCTGCCAATGGGGGATGGCCAACCTTGAAAGGTTTCCAGACCATATTATTTTCTTATCAGATAATTCCTGAATTCATAGGAAATAGTCTAATACAATTAAAGCCTTCAATAGTAAGCCCCACTTCTCCCCTGTGATAATAGATTCACATTGCTGCAAAAGTTCTCAGTGAAAATGACAGTAATGCTTACAGAATTTTAGGGAAGATAGCCAGCACTGCAGTATTATCCAAAATAATTTTAGAACATTTTTTTTTTTTTTTTTAAATAAAACACCTAACAAAGGAGGTGAGTGTAGCTTTTCGTACTGCCATAGTTTCTTGTTTTTGTTTTTTACTTGACTGGGGACATTTACACTTATTACCCAGGGGAAGACAGTAGACTGCATGCCAGTTTTTCTCAATTTATCTGCTCACAAGAATCCCCTGGGCACTTGTTATAAATACAGCCCCTAAGGTTCTTTTTCAGGATGTTCATATTTGGAAAGTCAGGAATGGGAAAGAGGGAATTTGTATCGCCTTAGGGAATTCTTAAGATCTGGCATGTTGAGAACACACTAATGGTGAAGAGTGAGGATGCTGGAGTCCTATGGTATGGGCTCAAATCATACTTGTAACTCCTGCAAGCTGAGGAAAAGCTAATACCACCTCATCACAGCTCAAATGTCACTTGCCATGAGTACTGTTTGTTGCTGGTGTTCTTTTTCTACTCTCTGGAAGAATCTGCCTGATTCACCTTCTTATTTCTTATGTTACAGATAGAAGACATGCAGTGGGGTAAAGGAGTCCGAGAGATACCTCCCTCAGTGTGCACACTACCATGTAAGCCTGGACAGAGAAAGAAGACACAGAAAGGAACTCCTTGCTGTTGGACCTGTGAGCCTTGCGATGGTTACCAGTACCAGTTTGATGAAATGACATGCCAGCATTGCCCCTATGACCAGAGGCCCAATGAAAATCGAACCGGATGCCAAGATATTCCCATCATCAAACTGGAGTGGCACTCCCCCTGGGCTGTGATTCCTGTCTTCCTGGCAATGTTGGGGATCATTGCCACCATCTTTGTTATGGCCACTTTCATCCGCTACAATGACACGCCCATTGTCCGGGCATCTGGGCGGGAACTCAGCTATGTTCTTTTGACGGGCATCTTTCTTTGCTACATCATCACTTTCCTGATGATTGCCAAACCTGATGTGGCAGTGTGTTCTTTCCGGCGCGTTTTCTTGGGCTTGGGTATGTGCATCAGTTATGCAGCCCTCTTGACGAAAACAAATCGGATTTATCGTATATTTGAGCAGGGCAAGAAATCAGTAACAGCTCCCAGACTCATAAGCCCAACATCACAACTGGCAATCACTTCCAGTTTAATATCAGTTCAGCTTCTAGGGGTTTTCATATGGTTTGGTGTTGATCCACCCAACATCATCATAGACTATGATGAACATAAGACAATGAACCCTGAGCAAGCCAGAGGAGTTCTCAAGTGTGACATTACAGATCTCCAAATCATTTGCTCCTTGGGATATAGCATTCTTCTCATGGTCACATGTACTGTGTATGCCATCAAGACTCGGGGTGTACCAGAGAATTTTAATGAAGCCAAGCCCATTGGATTCACTATGTACACGACATGTATAGTATGGCTTGCCTTCATTCCAATTTTTTTTGGCACCGCTCAATCAGCGGAAAAGGTAAGTGAAAATGCACATCATAACATGTTTTTTGAAAATGTGTTGATATTTGTAAGTACTGAAACCAAATTGATTGTATAAAGTAAGAAGTTCTCTATATGCTGAATGGTATTCCCAAGAGTAGAGAACCAATTCAAGGTCTAGTAGGCTTCAGTGCTCTCCAATTCAAGGTCTAGTAGGCTTCAGTGCTCTAAGAATCTAAAACTGAGCCACATTCATTCCACTGGAAACCAACCAGATGTAGCCTTTTCAAATTAATTAAATTATAGAATTATTAAATGTAATGAGAGATTATCTAGTATAAAATTATCTAATCTATCTAAAATAACCCTTCATACTCATGTATTCCCCACCTTCTCCACTTACCCACATATTTTTTGGGGATAGGAAAAGAAGAGCATAGTACCTTCTCCTCCAGGTGGGAGTGTGTGATGGTCATTATTATCACCAGTGTAAATGCTCTCTCTCTCTTCCTAGTGGCTACCTAGGCTATTGCTGTCCATTGCATCTAGTACTCAAGCTTTACAACAGAGTAGAGTTGCCCAGTTGTATATGCACAATATATACCCAGGTGGGTGACTATAGGAAAGATTTGGTTAGCATTTCACCGTAGTCTTCCTACAACTAGATGGACATTAATCACATCCAGCAATTCATAGTGAGATCAGAGACGTGACTTTCTAAAAGAGAAAGAGTCAATATTTGATGCAGAGCTAGTGTCATCAAGCTGTGAAACTTTGAGGCCAACATATTTGCTAGTTCACATGCACCTTCCAGGTAGTTACAAGTCTTGTGAATCTTTGATTTAGACAATTCTATGGCAGATTCCGACATGATTCTTACACATCTGACTTCTATACTCACCCACGTGGCTATAGTTTCATGTAATATCAACCCTAATATATTGATACTGATAAGATATGGTGTCTTTCACTGGATGTAGGCAGCTCTGGCACGTTAGTACAACTGTGACCTAAAGTTCCAACTGACATACTTAGCACAAGAGGGCCTAGGGATAGCTTGATTAGATGTTAGGGCATCGGGGGGTCTAGTCTGCTTCCATGTCACTTTGGATAAATCTCAGAAACATTCAGGGACTTAAGTGGGAAAAACAAGGATTGACTTAGAATGTCTAAAAATTTACAACAACCTGTGTATCCCAGAATTAGATTACTCTAGTTTTTCTTTGTTACCTCTATTCTCCATATAATCATACAAAGGATTAATGGCATCTAGTTTTCCAGCTGAAAAGATGTGTTTTACCTAAATTGTGTAATTCAGAGGGGCTATAATTTTGAACTGTGTTTTTCTAAAAGTAAGTATTTCATGAAGCCACACAGAATCTAAAATCAAGGAGAGTGAATAGTTACAGATTATGGTTTTAGTCATAAAGTAGTTTAGAGAAAGTTCTTCTAAAATATATGCTCAATAAGCGTAGCATGTTTCAATTTCATAATGTATGTTTACTGTCTGTGAAACCAACTTGAATATCATTTTATTTCTTCTGTGTATTCCTGGGCCAAGGGGATAGTAAAATATGAGTTAGAGTGGTAAAATACAATAGAGAGAAGAAAAAAAAAATCCCCAAATATATGCTGGTAAGTTGATAACTATTGAACTTTTTATAGGGAATGATGAGTATCATAAAAGCCTATGGAGATAGTAATTATTTTGTTATTAAAACAACTCAATACCTCATGCAACAGGTTAAAGACATAAAACCTTTCCAATAAGTTTATTCTTGAGGAATATAAAAAGAAAAACTAATTATAGTGGTTTTATAGATGAGTCTGATTGTAATGCCTGTTTGACAATATATGTCTCTACCATTTCATTTTTCATTTCTAGTCATGATTATGGATCTTTTCAGTAAGGTCGCAGTTATAATTTATACATTCATTTAAAAACCTGAAATTGAAACAAGGTTTCAGGAATTGAATTCTAGTTGTTCTAGAGAACAATGGGTTGGTAGAATTGGAGTGTGGGGAAATCTAAGCTGTCTTCAAGCAGTATGCTTTTTATACCAGAGTTTTAGAAGGCACATATTTTTCTTTGGGTATTCTCAATAGGTTATGAAATTTTACGTGGTTGATTGACACAATTAAAGGCACAGAATTGCCAAATGGGAAGAGTAAGTTATTATATGAAAATGCACATCCACTTATAGGCATATGGCTAGAGAAGCATGCACAACCAATGAGAAAATACCAGCATGTATACATGAAACTATGGCATTTAAAATGTGGAAAGTGGCACATTATCAAAGAGATCACATCAGAAGGGATTTTTGCCAAGCCGGCAACCTACACAATCACAGCTTTTTCATTTTTCTTTAGATCTAACAGTTTAAGTGTTTTAAATCAAAGAGTTATAACAGGAAAAATAAGATTAGGCAGTGAGTTCAGTAATAACAATTTACTGTTTCAAGAAATTGAATTTATATTGATTATGCTAGGAATAGCTGTAAAAACTTCTGTCAAATGTATTAGCACAACATAAAGAGCAAGCAGTGTTCTTTTCCTTTTTTTTTTTTATTTTTTATTTTTGCAAAATATTAACCCCCATGAAGTTTATTTTCGCTTTTGTTAAGGAGGATATGGGAGACCACTACTATCTTGTTTTATCATTGTTAACCCCATGACTTCCAGAATGAGCATCTTACCACGTGGCCAGGGATGGAAGTGGTGAACTTTAACCACAAAGGAATGATTCCAGCTTCAGGAATTATATTTAGGTGATGTAATGATGCAAGAACACACTAAAACTGGTACATCAATAGCACAGTAGAATCTGGCTGGCCCAGTGTGATATGATAACATCCCATTATTTTGTTCTGGCACTATCTGTTGAGGACTAGAATATTTTCTATAAAAAGCAAAAGCTTGCCTTGTGTTTGTATTATACAGAGAGTTGCACATCTAGGAAAAGAAGTATGCTTCAGGTAGGGAACATGCAGCCTACCCCGTCAAAATCTGAAAAATTCTATAGATGATATGTTCATCTGGAGCTTTGTAGCCAGTTATTGCCTGAAGAGCTTTCTAGGTAAGTCAACATATCCTTATACACAGGCAGGGAGACATGCTTTGTGCAATGTCACTCTACAAAGGGAAAATGATCTTGATACACAAGGAATGGGATCATAGGTTCTCAAAGGTCTTCCTCTGTGTACAAGTGTATTTGTTTAGATAGGAGGATGGTAAGAAGAGGAAAAAGAAAAAGATTGAGGCAATTGAAGGGCAGAGAAAATTGCTAAAAAAGAAAGTGGTTTGAAGAAAGAATTGTGTCCTCTAAAATGGCACCCATAGGCCACTTTTCGGTGCATATTATAACAGAACCAGAGTACATTACAAAACTTAAGTAACTTGATTTCCACTGGAGCCTTTGGTCACTAAGTCACCGAATTGGGGTAACTATAGGCAAACTTTGAGCCAGTTCAGGGTTCTTACCTCAGTGGTTCTTCAAATTGTGTTCATGTTCATGATCATCCCCTGAGGAATTTAACAAATTGTCACATGTCTCCCCAACCCTGTAATCCCCTACTGATTCGACAGGTCTAGAATGGGGCATAGAACTATTCACTTTTCAAGTTTGCTGGAAAAATACCAGTGGACACCAACCATACTTTTTAAAAGCCTTACTACTTTCTTCCCATTTACAGAAGACATCCTGTAAATATTTACTTGATTCTTAACTTCAGAACCTTTGGGAATCAATTAACTCCCATTTCAAGCAAAGCGAAGGTCCAGAAATCAAGGAACCAGGAGATCAGAAAGACACTAATCCACAGTCAAAGACAAAGTCAAAGATTAGAATGTCTAAATGAAGCATCAGTCCCAAGGCTTGGGCCAGAGACCATTAAAAAGTCAGAACCAAGTCCCTGGTCTTGGGACCAGAGATACCAATAGAATAGGTAGACAGTGGTGTTCCCCAGCAGTATTTCTTGTGAGGCTGAGAATATAGACCAAGAACTCTTGATCTTCTGCATGTAACAGATAGCCCCTCAGAATCTGAACACAAAGTAAAAACTGCCCAGAACTAATACAAGGATCAGAAATATTTGGCAGGTAGATAAATGTTTCTCCATCCATACCCGAGGCAGACATCACTAATCAATTATGACACACTTCCCGTGTACTCTAGTATGGTCTTGAAATCTTTTTCTATACAGTTTTAAGACAAGGACTATTAACAAATCAGAACTGGAATTTGAAATCCATTGCTATTTCTGATTTAGTTTCGGATTCTTGATACTTCTTCCCATTCAGCTGTTTGCTGTCATTGTGTGAGAACCAATGATAGTCTTCATAAAGATTAATCTACTTAAAGAATAGTCAGGGAATTGGGGTGTGCTTTAATTCTTGTTGGTTTTGTCTCTGATTACAAACCTTTTTTGTTAAATTGCCAAATGCCATACAGCAAGGAGCAGCCCTGGTTCTCTTAGGAAGCTATATATTAGTTTATGCTTCTGTACTATTTGATTTGCTTAAATTTTTCTCATGGTATTTCAGTAATTAAACTTACAATGCATGTACTGTGTCCCTGGTACTCTGTTAAGGACTGTAATGCAGAGATAAAACAGTGTTCTTTTCCATTAGGAACTCATACACTAATGGTCAACATAGGTCTTCAAACAAACACTGAATAAGTGTGAGAAATATGACAGTTGTAGCACAAAGAATGAAGGACAGGCACATGGAGAAGGAGCTTCACAGAAAATATGACAAGTGGACTAAAATTTAGAGGCAGAAAAAAGTGGCATAACAATGTAGTAACAAATTATATTACATGTTAAAAAGTGAGGGACAGTGTTTTCAACACATAGCACATAGAGAAGAGACAGATTGCACTTACACGGACTTTGACTCTTATAAAATGTGAGAGTATAATCAGAATTAATGAAACATCATTTTATGTGCAAATTTTGGAATAATGTGAATTCCAAATTAACTTTTGGCAAGAGTCACATCTTTTCCATATAGTGGGTCAAGTTAATTTAAAATATTGTAGCTTGTAAGCTGAAATACCTATTCTACCTTAAGAGGAATTATTGACTTATGTGCCTGTTGAATTCTGCATGATCTTTCCTCTGATGCAATTCCACCACCCTCTCGTTTTGTAGGGCTTGACTCTATAGCAGAGGCAAAGATATGGTAAAAAGCAGCAAAGCCAAATTGTGAAGGGTTCTGTTTGAATTTTCTCCTTGAAGCTATGAAGAGTCAGCAGAAATTTCTAAATGTGGGAGAAATGTGAGCATAGGGTAATTTGAAATGAGAATTTTAGAAATAGTGCTTGAGGGTGAAAAGCAGCTAGAGGTAAGAAAACTAGTTGAGTATCTATTATAATAATTTGACAAAAGATGGCACTGGTTTGAAGAAAGCTTAAGGGACTGGAAGAGATGGAGCAGATTTGAAAGCTATTTTGGACTTTTTAAGCATTAAGAAAATATGTGAGTAGAGTAAGTCTTATCTTTTGTGTTATGTTGTTTTGTTATTTCAATAGAAATACAGTTTTCAAAATTTGTTTAATTTAGAAAATAACACTGCCCACTATTTTTTTTTTTTTTTTTTTTTTTTTTTTTTGGAGACAGAATCTTACTCTGTTGCCTACGCTGGAGTGCAGTGGCATGATCTCGGCTCACTGCAAGCTCTGCCTCCCAGGTCCGTGCCATTCTCCTGCCTCAGCCTCCAGAGTAGTTGGAACTACAGGTGCCCGTCACCACGCCTGACTAATTTTTTGTATTTTTAGTGGAGACGGGGTTTCATTGTGTTAGCCAGGATGGTCTCGATCTCCTGACCTTGTAATATGCCCACCTCAGCCTCCCAAAGTAATCTCTATTATCAACAACAACTAGCCAAAGAAAGAGAACTCTCATTATCCCACATCCTAGAGACAATCATTGTCCAATCATCCGGTTGTAACTTCCAGCCATATAAACATAAACATATTTACACACATACCCAAACTTATTTTAAAACAAAAATCCATATTTTCTCTTCTAACATGCTTAGTAAGAATCTTCACCTTGCTTTGGAACACAGGAGAGAGAGGTGTCCCAGTACATAGTTTTTGCTGATGCCGTTGGTGCACTCATGCTGTGATAGGAACTCATACTGGTTGCTGAGGTCTTGCTTCTGCTGTTTGGTTTTGTCTGTTCGTGTTTCTATCAGAAGCCTATGAAACTATTTTCTTTCTGTTGCCTGCTGTGACCTTGGTGATAACTGAGTTTCTCTCTAAACAGCTGTCAGAAACCAGCTGTTTGCAAGGCTAGTGTTAGTAGTGGCTTGGGATGGTGCAGTCCTTTTTCTTCCTGCCATAATGAATCAACTAATTTCAGATGCAGTCACCTAGGATAAATGGAGTCCCAACCATCTTAGACCCTTGCTTTAGCTAGAATAGCTACTTCAGCAGGTAAATATCAAGGGCTTGTATAAAACTGAACTGAGCTAAAACAAATAAGGGAATAGCTTACAACATTAAAAGAAAGGCTTTAATCGCTGAAAGTTTGAACAGAGAGATACTCAGAAAGAGAAATTCCTTCTAAAAGGGAAGACTCAACAACAGACCTTGAATCTTCCTGCCACCTCCCATGGAGAACTCCCTGGAGCTCACTTCTCCCCCTAGGTTTCTTGCACTTTGAGACCTCAGCCACTAAGAGACACAGCCATAGGAACCCAGGCCTCACCTTTATAAGCAGAACTGGGATAAAATGACACATTTCCGTTCCCTAGCTTTTCTCAAAGCATTACAGACCATCTTTCATTTTCAGAGAGAATCTTTCTCAAAGCACAGGAAACCATAACAGAGCATGGTGTGCTGATGGGCACTCAGGGGACTGCCAAATCCTCGGCTCCATAGACTATAGGTCACAATACCGGCCCAACTGTGAATTCTTTCCAGTCTCATTTACCCTCTTTTCTTCTGGTCCTAGAAGCTGGTTTATTTGGGCATTTTCTTCTACTCTACCATCCTATACTGCTTTGAGCCTAATCATTGTACATTCTGGATATATCACGTAACTTATTTGGTCTTCACTTCTTTCCTCTTTACCATAGGTCTAATTATTCCTACATCTAGGTTTAAGTAAAATAAAATATTTAAATTGCTTAGCATACAAACTTAAAAGACTGATGATGCAAGATGCTAATGAGGATAAAGAACAACTAGAATGCTCATATACTGCCAGTGGGAATATAAAAACATGGTACAAGGGCTTTGGAAAACAGCTTGGCAGATATTTTTAAAAATTAAACATATACCTACCATACTGCTCCAGCCATTCCTCTTATGTATTTTACCCAAGAGAAAAGAAATAGTGTATTCATGTAAAGACTTGTACATGAGGATTTTTTTTTTTTTTTTTTTTTGTAGCTTTATTTCTAATAGCCCCATCCTGAAAACAACCCAAGTGTTCCTGAAAAGGTAAATGGATAAACCAATTGGGATGGATTTATCTACAAAATGGAATACTACTCTGCAGTAAAAAACAATGGACCAGGCTGGGTGCAGTGGCTCACGCCTGTAATTCCAGCACTTTAGGAGGCTGGGGTGGGTGGATCACTTGTGGTCAGGAGTTCAAGAGCAGACTGGCCAACATGGTGAAACCCTGTCTCTAGCTAAAATACAAAAATTAGCCAGGCATGGTGGTGTGCATCTGTAAACCCAGCTACTTGGGAGGTGGAGGCATGAGAATTGCTTGAACCCAGGAGGCAGAGGTTGCAGTGAGCCAAGATCACACCACTGCACTCCAGCCTGGGCAACAGAGCCAGACTCTGTCTCAAAAAAACCGCAATGGACAATTGATGCATTGAGCAGCATGGATAAATCTTCAAATAATGTTGATTAAAAGACCCCAGACATAAAAGAATATATACTGTATGATTCAATTTATATCAATTTTTAAATATCCAAATTAATCTGTAGTGACAGAAATCAGATATTGTCTGTGAATAAGCAGGGAAGGGCTGAAGAATTACAAAGGGGCATAAGAAAATTTTGGGGGTAATATATGTTCACTCTCCTGATTGTGGAGGTGGATTCACAGATATATAAGTCAAAATTGATCAATTTGCATACTTCAACATGAATAGCTTATTATATATTAATTATACCTCCATAAACCCATGACAAATTGCTTTGTACAGAAACCCTTCTCCTTCTCTCCTCTTCCTCTTTTTTTTCTTGAAATGTAATCATTAAGTGGCCTTATGCCAACTGGCCTATTTGCACAGTACTGAACCTAGAGATATATTTGTAATGATATTAGAATTGTGCAAATTAGAGTATTTCAAGCTCTTTAAACGCTCTCTACCACATGGTAAATGCTCAGTAAAGGATAACTTTGTTCTTCTGCCCTAGGTTCCCCTTAGTAAAATATGTCTATCTAGGCATTGGCAGGAGGGTCCCCAGAAGGTAAAATAGTCACATATCTGGGGGAACTGTCAGGAGAGGCTGTAGTATAAATTAGCAGGACTGTAAGAGCTGACACTGGAGAGACAGGTAGAGGTAAAGCCCTAGAAGATCCTGTGTGCTCTATTAAGGAGCTTGGACTTTGTTCTTTAAACAAGGGGAGAAGTATTTCAATGATTTATAGGATAGTAGTGTGACTTGCCTGGGCTTACGCTTTAGAAAATTACTCATTGCTTCTAAGTAATGGATTGCATGACAGTTAAGAGGTGAAATTTTACCCTGGAAAGACAGGCACTGGCTACCAATCATGATTTAAATGGACTTTCCCAATGCTCATATTTTTAGACCCAGGTTAGCACACAACCTGTAGGGTGCGGAAGAATGAGAAGAATCCCTTAGAGCAAAAATTGGATCAGAACTGGCAGTCACCTATAGTACCTTTACGTCCCCCTTTAGAAAGAGGCCAGCGAACCCCTCATACCAAAGAATGTTAGATGAGAACTCAGCATATGATTCTTCTCCCATCTCTGCTTCATAGGATGTTTGGTGGAGAGAAAACTTGAACATTGACTTCAATCTATGCCCTCCCTCCCCAAGTAAAGCATGAGACATTGGAATAAGACTGCAACACCATAATCATGGATGTATATTATGGGTAATCGTAAGAATTGTTGTTGAAACCTATCCGTATACTAGAAATACTGCCCATATACAGCCTTCCTTGTTTTGGTATATTCTCAGTACGTTACTACAACACTAGTTTCTTCTGGGTATAATGGATCTCTGGCTGTTGGACTGTAAGCAGTTCCTAATGAATAAAGCTATCCTCTGATGACTGGCACTTGGGGCATAAGAGTTCAGGGCACATGCCACCTGCTGTCAAGTTATGCACCTTCAGATGGCTCAGCTTGTTACCTATTATAATACATTTGGTTGCTCTCTACCCACCCAGCTCAGGACCACATTTGGCTCTATTGGTCTGACTGGGTTTGGCCATAAAGTTTTTGAGTCATAAAGCATTGAGAAGTGAACAACCTCAAATAAATAGGTATCCAATTGCAGGCTTCAAAGAGGACCCCTGTGGAATATCCCAACTCAACAAAAGCCACATTTTCCCATCTAAGTCTCATGTACGTGATAGTGTTGGGGAAGATAACAGGTTACAAATAGTCAATAGAGAGATCATAGAGCAAGGTATACTGTGGCAAGGAATGTAAAAGATAAGTTAATGCCACTAAACTAGCACTTCCTTGAAGCTCTCGATGTTTCTATATACCTGCAGGAGGAAACTCACACTCAGTAAGTAATCGGTAGAAATCTACTGGTGGACAAATGAAGGACTGAAACAAAACATGTCACTTTCCTTCTCATATTGCAGGCTCTTCATCCTCACTTTCAACTTAGATGTGATCTCACGTTAGTGATTTATTGCTTGCAAAAGACTTAGATTGTTTCCAAAAAAGGCTCGATTTATATATAAGGAGTCAGTTGTTCACACTTGGGAGATTCTGGCTAACAGACCCAAAGCCCTAGATCAGATTGTAATGATTGGGTTTTGGCATCAAGGTCAGATATTTAAGTTGGCGAAATCTGCCTTCCAATTCTGTCAATTCCGTTGTGTTTCTCTGGTAACCTTCCCAGTTCCCTGTCAAAGTTACTGGGTTGAGGCATCATGGCCAAATTAAATTGTTGATGAGGTGAAGGCTGCTGCCTGGTGTGACACCAAATGCCGGATGAATGGAGCCCTTGGTTTTAACCCAGCAATCAGATCATTCTCTTTTATTTTCATGTTCTAGATCTTGAGGTATGGAAGTACCTTGTGCATTATTTTTTTTTAAAGAAATTAACTGAGGAGTAAAGAACCACATAGATGTTTCTACTGCCATATACTGAGGTTCAACTTAAATGCTGATCTTTTTTTCCCAAATCTTTAGTGAGTGGACAGCATAGGGATAAGAGTTTTTTGTTGTTGTTGTTGTTGTTTGAGACAGAGTCTCCCTCTGTCCCCCAGGCTGGAGTGCAGTGGCCAGATCTCAGCTCACTGCAAGCTCTGCCTCCCGGGTTCATGCCATTCTCCTGCCTCAGCCTCCTGAGTAGCTGGGACTACAGGCGCCCGCCACCTCGCCCACCTAGTTTTTTGTATTTTTTAGTAGAGACGGGGTTTCACCAGGATGGTCTCAATCTCCTGACCTCATGATCCGCCCGTCTCAGCCTTCCAAAGTGCTGGGATTACAGGCTTGAGCCACCACACCCGGCTGGGATAAGTGTTTTATAAGGCCTTGGAACCTTTGTATTAGTTTCTAAATTGGGACATTACCCAGTTACAGTGTACTAAGAATGGGTCAGAATCTTAAGATGCTTCATTGTTGACAATATGGCAACAGTAAATAAACAGTAGAGGCAAGTTAATGGCACAGTCCTTGGACTGAAATCTCTAGAAATGGCCAGGTAAGAGGAGACGTCCCATATTATTCCAGGGTTGAGAGCTGTGTGGATGATTGGTAAGCAAGCTTATTGAATTTTAGATCCTAATAAAGGGGTTTGGGAAATGAAAGGAATCATCATTTGATTTTCTCATAGAAATCCAGCTTCCCACTGCAGTTGTTAGGAAAAGAAAATGTAAGGAAATGATTTCTTAATGGTGACACTGACAATCAGTCTAGCTGATGCAGAAGCACTGGTGTCTATAACAGGTCCTCTGATGCCTAAAATTGAAAATTGTCTCTCTGATGTGCCTGTGTGCTCCCATTCAGCTTTATGTTTCAATTGATTGCTTGACTTATAACCAACGGAGGTTTTTTGATCCAAGGCCTCCCTTCATACAGGTCTAAAAAAAAACCCTGACTAGTAGATGTTCTGAAACAGCAACTAAGAAAGGTTTTTGTTCCCTGTAGTGATACTATCTTTATTCCTTCAGTGCCTACCACCCCTGAGCTAGATATTCTAGGAGATTGAGTTTTAAAATAATTTCCTTTTCATTCAGAATGTCCGCCTGTTATTTAACAATCAATTTTAAAGCACCTGTAACATGACCTGCAACCCTAACCAGTGAGGATCACATCACTTGCTTTTTAGAAAACCTTCCAGTGGTTTCTTATTGTTACTATTATTATCATTGCCTCTCTACCACCATTACAATTAGGACAGTAATCAGACTCTTTCTTAGAGCCCAGGAGGTTTAGCTCAAGATCACAAAATAGAGCCCATGGGCCTGTCCAATGAGCAACTTGTTTTTATAAATAAGGTTGGTTGGAATACAGCCGCATCCATTCATCTATGTACTGCCTATGGTTGCTTTTATTGCTACAGAGACAGAGTTGAATAGCTGTGACAGAGATTATGTGACCTGCAAAGCTAAAAGTATTTATAAACCAGAATTTTACCAGAAAAGCTTACCGGACCTGCCTTAGATAATCTGTTGCCTTCTTAGCTTTCTGACCTTCATTTCCAATTTCTTCTTATCCTTGCTGACTTCTCTTCAGTCTTGCTGGTAGTATTTCTGCTCTTGAAAACCCCAGGGCCGTTTCCTTTCCAGGACCTTGGTTCAGGATGTGCCTTCTTTATAGGAGGCTGTCACACAGACCTTCTCATGCTGTGTTCTTCTCAAAGAACTTAAAGCTCAGCCTACAGACACATATCATGGCTTCCTTAACTCTCCTCCACCCCAGCTAAAGTGAGCTCCACCCCAGTCACATTCTGTTTCTTCCTATTTATCAGTAACTTATGTCACTTACTGGTTTGTTCATGTGTACCTGTATCTCCTCATTAAAATGAAAGTACCTTAAATGCAAGGCCCTGGTCTGCCTCCAGTTCTACTTTGTATCCCTAGAGTGCTGAGCAGTGACTGGTACATAGTAAGTGTTCAATAAATCCCTGTGGATTGGATGGAAGAATGAATGAATGAATCTGTTGTGGAGTATGATACAGTTTCTACCCTCAATAAACTGTTTAGAGAGAGCCATGTACATTAATGTCTGAGAAAATAAGAAAGTAGGTTTATAGCAAGAACAGCCTGTGTGAGATCAATCTTGCTAAGGGAGTATGTCATGAAGATTGCGTAGACAAAGCTAATGGTCAAGGATGACCAAGCACTGTTAAACATAAAAAAGACTTTCTAAAATGAAGGAATTGATTTTGAAGTTATTTATTGAAATTGATTACCAATGAATATATTAAAATGTCCAATCTCATATATAATTTTTAGTCTTCAGAACAGTAAAGATGAAAACATACAGTAATACACAGTGATGGTGAGGATGTGGGAAAAATGAATATTCTTATCTATTACAAATCAATGTCCATACTGATCAAATCTTTTAAGGAGGGTAGTTTTATGCTATATACCAAAAGCTTTTAGAGTATGAATAACTTTTGACCCAGTAGTTCCATTTCTAGGATTTTTGGAAAGGGGAGAAATTAGGAACTTCCTCAAAGATAGAAGTACCAGAATGTTCACCAGAATGTAAGTAGCTAACAAAAGGGAAGTGACAGTGCATTACAGAACTTCTACAAAATATACTACTTAGAATTGTTAAAAATGATGGTGCAAATCAGAGTCCAGAACACCAATTGTTGAACATTCTCTGTGTATCAATCACTAGTCTGAACATTTCATATAGATTACCTCTTTGAAACTCCAAACTCTAAATAGGGACTTATATCATCCCCATTTACAGAGTAGAAAATAGAGGCTTACAAAAGCCTCGAAGGTCTTTCTTCTAAGGTCCCAGAGCCAGAAAGGGACAAAGAAAGTTGCTTATCAGGACCTGACTTACATAATGCTCTGGGATATGGACAATAAAAATGATCAATTATTTTGCCCTGGACAAATTACTTGATCTTTCTGGGTTTCAGTTTCCTTGTTTGTAAAATGAGAATAACAACAGTATTTGTCTCACAAGGTTTTCGTGAGGATTGAATGAGTTAATTCATTCTGTATGTATCTATATTAAAATATGCATATACATATGTGTGGGTAGCTATATCCTAGTCACTGTTGTGCATGCAGAGGAGGCATGAGCAAGTAAAAGAGATAAATTCCCAAGTCTGCATTCTAGTGGATAGAGACAGACTTTAAATGAATAAATGAAATATAAAGAGAAAATCAGACTGTGGCAAATATTTAAAAAACAGTAGATAAGAGAAGAAATACCAGGATGGGGCACACAGTCTGCTATTAGGAATAGGGACTCAGAGCAGGGCTCACTGAGAAGACGACCTTTGCACAAAGATGTAAAGAAGCAAACCCTGAGGAGATCTAAGAGAAGAGCATTCCGGGTAGAAAGACCGGCAAGTGCTGAGGCAGAAGCATGTCAAGGCTATTTGAGAAATGACTAGAAGAGTAGTGTGAGCTAGGATAGGCATGGTAGGAGATGAACCTGGAGGACACGGGGGCAGGGCGACTTGTGTATATGCCATTTGTCCACTGCTGGAGAGAAGCTAGTTTGTGTTGGAAAACATGGGGAAACTGAATTCTAGCACCAATCCTACCCTTGCACTCAGCCTAGGAACAGTTTAAACCTGAGAAGACCTGAGTGGACTGGTAACCTCTTCCACGGATAAGAGAATGGGGCTTCCACACATAATTACACAATAATGTAACAATATTTAGTAAGAGCACTTCCATGCGTGGAAGTGTTCTTGCTAGATAAAGTATCTTTTCAAAATGCATCCTTCTATGCAGCTCTGACTTGACAATAACACTTTTGCATTTAAAATACTATTTTGATGAGATCATTGCTTCTGGCAATTGCCTCACCAAATTTCTCCTTTTGGTATCATTAAATTATGATTTTATCAGGTAGCAGATGGTGAAAGAATGGCCCCATATTCATAGCCTTATATTCCAGTGATTTTGTGGTTATATCCAGTTTGCTGAGTTTTGGCACTTTCCAATTTCAAACATTTATTCATGCATCCCACTAACGTCTACAAAAAGCCACCATGTGCCACGTATGTGTTTAGGTGCCAGGGATGGAAAGGGGAACAAGACAAATACATTGCCCTCATGAAAATCATATTCTATGGAAAAGTGAGACAATGTGCAAACAAACAAATAGAAAATGATGGAAAGACAGGAAAAGTAGAGGAAGATGGGAGATAGATCTTACTGAGACTCCTATATGAGATGTGAATGGTCAGGAGGGCTTCTTGGAGGAGGTGCTCTTCAAGCATAAACCTGCATGAAATGAAATAGCAAAAGGAAAAGCAAGGGAAAAGGTGCTCAGAGGAGAGTGTGAGTGGCTTGAGAAACAGAAGCTGGAGTGTAAAGGATGGAAGTAGAAAATGGGAATGGGGTGGGGGTAGCCAGTGGCTATTTATGTAGGGCTTAGGAATTTTTTCTGAGCAAGACGGGGAAAAAAATGGGAAGCTTTAGAAACTGATTTATGTTTTAGAATGACCACTTGGACTGTTGGTAAGAAGAAAACTGTGGAGGAGCAAGAGTAGGGTCAGGGAGGCCAGATAGAAGTTTCCCAAGCACCTGCACATTTGATAGAGCTTCCAAAATTACACCCTTGACACAATCCACAGAAGGGGAAGCAAACCACTGAAAGTGATTTACTCACAATATAAGCATCATACTTTCCTAGCTTTGGGGAACTCATTTTATCAACTCAATTATGTAGGCAAGTTCTACAACTTCCAGGAAGTGAGCAAATCTTACAGGCAATGTCCCAAGGCTACTGACCCCAATTCTTTCTTCCTTTCTTCTGAAGTGATGTGACTATTCCAAGTCTCATTCACCTGTCCAGTGGCCATCTGAGATAGTTCCCAGACAGCAAATTAGCCCCCTAGGCTTTGTTTAAAAAAATCCCTCATTGATTCAGCAAATTTTATTCCGCACCTTGTTGTGTCCAGGTGCCATGAATCATAACCACAATGTAGGTCCATGCAGGTTGTATTTTGCATCCTGTGTAATGCCAGGGACTGCTATTCACAGAGGTTATGATGAGAATGCCACCCCATGGAGTTGTACGATGTGTTGCCTGCATAACTGCACCCTGTAGCCCTGCCAGTGTGCTAGGCACTGGGGATAGGAACAAGACATCATATTTTTGGTTCACCATGTTCCCAGGTTAGAGTGATTGCCCTTTTACTTGGCATCCTAATGAGTTCATTTGGTTTTCACCATCCTCTGTGTAAATACAAACATGGGGTTACTGACAGCAGGGTGCATTTCCAAAAATGCAAAACTTCCAAACCTGTCTTCCCGACAGGCCTCAGCGGTATTCATTCTGGAAACCCATCAGAAGCATTTCAGATCAAAGCAGGTTACAGAGGTGAGCCGCAGCCAGGGATGATTTGAGATTCCAGACACATCCTGACCACCATCTGGGCCTCTGCAAAAGCATCTGCAGGCTCTTTTCAAAGCTCAGGGCCCCCACACAGAGCGCAGGAAGAGATATATGGTCTAGGAGAAACCAGCAGATGGTGAGTTACCCAACTTCTTATGAGGTTAAAAGTGTCAACCCATCATTGTGGAAGGGTGGGTAAAAGTGCCTTCTATTCCCCAGTCTTCCTTTCTGTGTGTGTGTGTGTGTGTGTGTGTACATGTGTATTTCTGATGCAATCCTCATTTTCTTATCCTGTGTCCTCTTGTGCCTTCTATTGCAAAGAAATGTTCTATTCAGTCAATTGCTGATTGATGCATTCATTCAATATGTATTTACAAATATCAACTTTGTGCCTGGCACTATCTAGGCCTTGGGGACAGTGAACAACATTGACAAAGTTAGTGCTTCATGAAATCTACATAGTAATTGGATAAAGCTACACATCATTTTGGATAATGATATGTGCTCTGAAGAGACAAAGACAGGTGCATGAGAACAGAGAATGACTGGAGAGAGCAGGGCTACTTCTGATTGGTAGTCATGAAAGGCTTCAGTGAGGAGGTAATACATGAGCTGAAGTAGTAATGAGAAGAACCTGGAAGCAAACATAATTGGTTAAACTCCTTTACATGGCTCTGCTAGATACTTTCCTCTTTCTTCTTTTTGTCAAATCCTTGTTGAATGTGTACATTATGGGATAAAGTAGACAATTCAAATATGAGTGTGTAATATATCGGTTGCTTGAATGCTGTGATATGATGGGAGGGAGAGTGAGAGAGTGGTTAAATTAATGAAATATGAGTATATAATATATCAATTGCTTAAATGCTGTGATGTGGTGGGAGGGAGAGTAAGAGGGTGGTCAGGGACACTATCTTGGAGGTGGGAGTATTCTTGAATAGAGAACAAAGCGAGAGGAGGGAGTCATGAATATAACTGGAGATGGGAGTAGGGAAGAGTGCCCAGGCCAGAGATGAGCAAATGCAAGGGCAGGTAGGCACCAAGGCAGGGGTAAGACTGGCAAGAGGAGCAGTAAGGAAGCTCCTGTGTCTGCAGTGAACAGGCAGTAAAGAGTCCAGGAGGGGGCAGGATCCTGATCCCTTGACATTGTATAGGCCGTGAGGGGAAATTTCAGTTTTATTTTGCATTGCGTGGGAAGTCATTGGATGATTTTGAGCATGATCTGACTAAACATTTTAAAGGGACCACTCTGTCTTGGAGAAGAACAGACTCTAGGGGTGAAAGTGGAAGCAGGAAGATAAGCCAGGGCACTGTTCACTGTTACAGTAATCAAGGCAAAAGACCATGGTAGCCTGGGCTGGAGGAATGAGTTAGAGGTGTTCAAAAACAGTTTTTTTTAGGGAGATGTGAAGATGAGCTAGACTTAATCTGGTGATTGATGCTATATGAGTTATAAACAAAAGGGACAAATCCAAATGACTCCACAGGTGTTGTGTGTACAGCTGTGTCAACAGTAGAGTTATTTCTGAAAAGGCAAGACTAGAGGAGACGGCAGGTTTGGCAGGAAAAAGGCAACTTTGGACGTGGTAACAAAGAGATGCTTATGAATGGTGGTAAAGATGTCAGCTAGGAGTTGAATACACAATTCTAGAATTCAGGAGAGATGCTGGGAATTATCAGACTGCCAATGATACAGGAAACCTGGAGACTAGATGAGATCATGTGGGCATAATTGTAGATAGAAAAGTAAGAATGATGCCCAAGATACTCCAATATTTAAACTAGGGAAGAAGAGGAAGTAGCAAAGGAGCTGAAAAAGAACATCGCAATAGAGAGGAGGGCAAATGAGAGGGAACAGTTACCCAAAAAGTGATTGAGGAAAGGGTGAGGAGAAAGAGGGAATGAACCGTTGTTTTTCAAATGCTGCTTAGAAGCACTAGAGCATCACACTGAGCTTATTACTGCAAAATTCAAGAGTGATTTGATGGACTGGTATTGGTGAAAGCCTGGCTAGATTGATGCTAGGGAGAATGGGAGGAGAGAGAGCTTCTGTGAGCATAATAAAGGCTTTCAAGGGGTTTCACTGTCATGATTTCGTAAAGCATATGCACAGCTGTGAGGACCCGGGTAGTAGGTGGAGAGGGTTATAGGATCGAGAGAGGGTGTCTTTAAGTGTTTGTCTGGTGAAGACAGTAATCTTGCAAGAAAAGGAAACTTTAAAGTTCAGAAGAGTGAGGAGATCATTATTACAGTGATGTGCTTGTTGTTTGTTTGCTTGGTTGGTTTTGTGACATTTTCTGTATTAGGCCGTTCTTGCACTGCTGTAAAGAAATACCTGAGACTGGGTAATTTATAAAGAAAAGAGGTTTAATTGGCTCATGGTTCTGCAGGCTTTCCAGGAAGCATGGCAACATCTGCTTCTAGGGAGGTCTCAGGAAGTTTTCAATCATGGTGGAAGACAAAGGGGATGTATGCATCTCACATGACAGGAGGAGGAACAAAAAAGAGAGTTTGGGGAGGTGCCATGCACTTTTAAATGACCAGATCTTATGAGAACCCACTCACTATTGCAAAGACAGCACCAAGCCATGAGGGATCTGCCTCAGTGACCCAAACACCTCTCACCAGGCTCCATCTCCCACACTGGGGATTATACTTCAACATGAGATTTGGGAGGAGACAAATATCCAAACTATATCCCCTTTTAAAAATGTGAAAGCCATTCTTAGCTTGTAGACCACACAAAAACAGGCTATAAATTGCCCATGGACCATAGTTTGCTGACCCCTGCAGTCCAGCAGACTGTTCCGTGATCTTCCATTACCAGACTCGAATGTACTGGATTTAGCATATGAATCCTGGGGTCATTGTGCACATGAAGGATATGAGGTTTCTATCTATTAGACAGTGCACATAAAAAGGCTTCTGATCCAGGGTACCTTTGTTTCTTGGTGTGGCTCATTTTTGGTTTGTTTCCATGAGGATGAGATCTTAAAGTATGTTTTTTGCTAGGACCATGGATGACATTAGAAGTTAGAATTACAAGTTTCAACAAATAGATCCTATAGTGCTGGCAGATACCAAGAATGCAAGAAGGCTCATCTAGGAAATAGCGTAGACCTGGGTTGACCAAAACACATCATAAATGAAGAATATGGGAAGTTGGTGATGGACAACAGATCTCTTATTACATTTGAGGCAGTTTTCTCTCCTCATCCCATTTTCTACTTCCCCAAGCAGAGAATGAGGGAAAGCCTCATTCTCTGGAAGACTAAAGGAACAAATTCCTTGACCCTAGGATACAGGTGTTTGTTTCCCGGCAATCAGCAAAATTTGCATGCAAATTAGAAGCATCTCTGGATCTTAGGACTCTTCAGTCATCAAAATCTGACATATTGCAGATAAGGAACCTACATAGAGCTGCACAGGTGTGATGCAGTAAGAGATAAATCCCCACATCCCAGTGGCGGGTAACAAAGTAAAGTTTCATGAAAGTTGGGCAGCTCTTCTCTATCCTCTAGCTGTGCTATTTGGACACATGTCCTTTGAGGTTGCAGGAGTAGGGGAACAGTGGGAGAACACCTGGGGGAGGTTGAGGAGCACATGGATATCTGATGAGCACTATCTTTGCCACAGTGAACGCTGACACCAAAAACCTGTCCTTTGATAACACAGGCAGACTCAGCTTTCATATCTAACCCATTTATCCAGCATTCTCCCCAGTAAAGATACAATGACTCTGAACCCTATAATAGAGCAAAGAAACTTTCTTTAAAATATTTTTATCAGTTATCATGAAAGGAATATCTTGCTTGTGAGGGTTGATTGCAAGGATCTTGAAGTTGTCCTTTATAAGAAAATAAAGTAGGACTTCATAATCCTTGGAACAATTATAAAATTATTTTTTAAAAAATTTCCATCTTTGCTTAAGCTTTTGAAAATCCTATTGGCAATCCTGTGTTTAATGAGGTACACTTCAAAGTGGGCTGGGTACAGATACTTCTTGACAGCACAGAAGGGCTTCTCCATGATGAAAAAATAAGTGTTTGCGTCAATAGTGAAATAATCAATAATTGACTTTGGTGGATTAAAAATGGACCATTGATGACTTGAGACATGAATTTCTTTCCGGAAGGACTACAAGCTTGAATATAATGATATAAAGATATCTTGATATCTATAGTCAATGAGACCAAAGGGCAAGGATGCAGGGACTTAAATCCTTTTCTTAAATCTCCATAAATTCCTCTTGAAAGATAATTTCTACTCAGATGTTTCAACTGGGAGGGACTGTAGAAATGATGTAGTTAAGCCCTTTTATTATACAGATCCAAGAACAGAGACTCCTATCTCAGTGACCTTCCTAGGAGCCTATCATCAGTGGCAGCAACTGATTTCATTTAATGGGCTATATGCAAATTATGTTTCCCATAAGGCACTGAGAGTACCTTGATGTCTTTACATATGACGTTTCCATTATTTTTAGTTCTAGATTTTTTATTGTAAAATTAATGTTTGCCATACAAAATTCAACACTGTGAATTTTAATATCTTTTTATTAGTCTGTTTCTTTTCATAAAACTGAAATACATTTACTTCACCCTGGCTATTGTAGGTCCCCAAAGAGGTTCAGATCACTTGATGATATATTGTGGAAATATTTTTAAGCTTTAGTCCCTGTATCCCGAGTGATGAGAAATCGTAGTCCTCAAAACATTTGTATCCAGTTTTCACATTAACACCTGGGGTGTGGGTTTCAGAAGTAGGTGTTTGTCTCTGGTCTTATATCCAGAGCTTGACATAGGGACATCTGTGCCTACTTTAGCATCCAAAGAAAGATGTCTACTCTATAGCTAGTAAAACATTGCAGAAAGAGGCAATGTTTATATGACTGATAAAGTATTTTACAGCTTTATTATGGAGGGGGGATTGTCAGAAGGACAGATAAGATTAACTGACAAAGAATCTTATACTCTTGAAAATCAGGTGGCTTAATGACAACCTGAAATCATGAAGCCCTAAGTAAGGCTGTCAATTACCTGCTGTTGATTCAGGAGCACAAAATGGAATGCTTGGTTTTCGGACTCAGATGTACATGGTCGTGGGAGGGTGGGGTCACTAGTGAGGACATAGACTATTGAGGCTTTTTGAAAGTTCCTCTTTTTTTGAGTGATACAGTGGTTTATTTCATTAGCTATCTTATCGCCTTAGGAACAATTCAACCAAACAGGTCATTTAGCATCATTCTGCAAAATATCTGAGAGACTGAAGTTTTTACTGAAGCTACTGAACTGCCCAAAGATGTTGCCATCATAGACACAATTGCTATCTGCAGAATAGGAACCCATTTTCATAGCTAAATTGTTCAGAAGGCACACAGAGGCACCATGATTTTTATGCTTCTTATTGTTTTTTTTTTTGTTATTGTTGTTTTCAGTGGATACTTAAAAATCAATTTATTTTTATTCTGGTGTGTACCAGGGGTATAGTGTTTGTTAGGATGAAAAAGCAATTTTAATTTAGTGGGAAATGGATTTTCTTTATCACAGAGAAATGTGGAATAAATGAGAGACACACCAAATAAAATTCTCATTCTAGATCCCAGGGGTTGAGGTGGTGAGATGGGGCTGGCAGAGGGACAAGTTTAGAAGTTGATAATTCTATTTGGATTTCTCCTTAGAGCTCTTAGTTGTCAATAAAAACTCTTGGTAAGCAACACAAATGACCTAGTTATGCCTGTCCTGTTGAACGGGGTATTTAGAAGCAACAGAGTATAGTGAAATAGAGTTAAAGAACCAGGGCTGCGGTAAGTTCTGCCTGTCTACCTGTGCGCCCTCTGGTGTTCTTCTCCTCTCTGGGCATCAGTTTCCCCATCATAAAATGGATTTTTAACAGTTCTTCCTTAATGTATGATTTTATGTTACCTATTAAAATGCCTTATTATTTGCCCATATCATCTTAACCAAAGTTTATTATAATTGAGAGTATAGCATCTCTGGGGAAATTTATGTTTAACTGAATCTATGGATAGGCACATTCATTTCAAAAGCCACATCTGTGATTTCTTTTGTACAGTTATTTTATTGCTATTTTGTATGCAGTTCTCTTGCTAAAGTTATTTTAGGGGTGGGAGGTGTGAGAGAGAGAAAGACAGATGGAAATAAAGCAGATAGCCAATGTCTACCAATGCAACTTTATTCATATTCCTCATTGCCACTCTCTGTGATACAGCCACACAGGCTTCAATCCCTAACACTTGCCGTGATTTGCCCTGCCATGGAGTCTTTGCACATGTTAAAACTCACAGATTCCCATCACATTACTCTTGTTGCGGCTATCTCAAAATATCATTTATGTTCATCATTATAATTGCATTATAAATGCTGGTTATTAAACCAGCTGCCTTGATCTTGTTACTTAAGGCATTAATAGAGAAGCATGTATACATAACAGTGTCAAAATTCTTAAAGCATTTTGATTACTGTCATTCAACATGTCTGACTTCTGACTTCCTTTGTAATGCTCTTCGTTTTGTCTTATGCATCTAAAGGCATTCTAAGAAGGGGTGCACAGGTTTCACCACATTTCCAAAGAGGTCTTTGGCACCACAAACCTTAAGAACCTCTACATTCGACCATAAGTGAGAGAGACAGGGGTTCTATCTGGCTATGTTAATCAAGGTTCTTGGTAAACTTCAGGTAGTAAATAAATGCATGTTGAATGAATAAATGAAAAAAAACCTCCACAAGATTGGAATATATAACCCTTAAATCAGAGATCTAGTTACTCGACATAACCATCTGAGGCTCAATGCTTAGAAGAAAAGATGCACCAAATCTTGTATCTATTTAAAATGTTTTGGGCTGCAAAGATCAAAAACCTGGCTCTAGGCGGCTTGAATACCAAGGAGATGTGTGTGTTCTCGTGTATAGGAAGTCAGGATTCAGGTTCTTTGTGGTCAGTGTCTCCAGGAGTCTTCAAGAATTCATGCTCAAAATATGCTACTGGAGCAACTGGGGCCATGTACCTCTTTGTTTCTGTCTCACAGGAAAGAGAGACCCTAACTCTCAAGCATGAGGAAATAAATTTTTCCTGTCAGTTTCCTTGAGACGAATTGGAAGTGTCTCCTTGACCAATAGTAGTTGCCAGGGTGATGCCATGTGTTCACTGGATAGGACTAATCAGTGTCCATCTCTGCAGCCAAAGAGAGGAAGAATAACGAACAATAAGCCATGCTGAAAAGAAGGAAGGGAGAAATGTTGCAAAGAAAACCAGCAGAGTGAATGGCACACAACTTGTCAGGAAAATTCATCAGGGAACACATATTAGCAGGGAAAAAAAAGTCATTCTGTTTGTTAAACAAACACTTATCTTTGGAAAACAGGATAAGGGGAGAGCATGTAAATAAAGGGATAATGCCTATGAGCAGCCCTGGCTTTGATGCCCTTGGAATGGAATTGTACACGGAAGAGGCAGGGAAAGTACAGGCATCCCATTCTTCTGAAGAAAGCTTCCCCTTCCCTCCCCTAATCAGGTGACACTTTGTGAATCAGGTTTTACACCCTGTGAAATAAAGCATGTAGAATGAGCGCCAAAATTTAACACAGCTCTTTTCTGTTTTCTCGTGTTTTATTCTTCATATTAATTTAGTATCCATCTCTCCAATTATCATCTACAGAGATGAAAGAACTGAAAGTCAGAATGCTTCTCTCTGTAATTACTTACAGATGCATATGCCTACCACCAAAAGGAGAGATACCATCTCACGAGGAAACAATCCACATCTCCTCTCTGCTCTCCCCTGCGCCCAGGCTTTCAGCATCAGGGACTACTCGGGCATAATTAGCCTTCCATTGATTCCAGAAAATGTAGTTCTCAGAATAGAAATCTTTATGAAGATGTGATTGTGGGTAATTTGCCTGTTACTGTTTCATAATAAAGAAAGTTATTTCAGAAGAAATTACTTTTTTAGAAGTTAGAATTCTCTAAGGTAGGCTGATAGTCAATGAGGAATTCTCTGAAGCTTGCAAGTTTTGTGCTTTGATGTGTCTTGTATAAAAGCAGGAGATTCTGCCATCACTACCACCGATTCGTAATTATTTTTGCCATTTGTACTATTTCCAAAGACTTTCTGGCATGTGGGGTATGAGTTTGGTAAGTTAAGCTTTTAAAAGTTGTGGGTTATTCTGGTTGGCAAAGCGTCTACTGACAGAATGAGTGATATTTTATAAACTCATTTTATTAGGAGAAATGGTAAAGAAAGTCACAGGCTTCTGATTTCCTACAAATATGTAATGTAGACAGTACTTAAAAACTAAATTCTGCCCAGTTAGAGCCACCACCATTGAATATTGCACTAATGCCCAGATACATGCCCTTTGATCAAACTTGCCTATTTTCAGTTGATATAGTGAACTTAGATTTCTTTCCCAAAGAGCTAGGCACACATGGTGAAGTATAAACCTTTACTCATTTAATGAAGAAAAAAAAAAATCAGTCCATGAAATAAACACTCAAGTCCACATGCCTGAGGCTGTCTTTTGTAACCTAAGGGGAGGAAGGGCAGGAAGGTTATCACTAGTTGGTACAGTATGTCACTTACTGAAAGTTGTTGTTGCTGTTGTCTTAGTACCCCCAGACCTCAAATTTCTACTGTTTTATGACATAAGTCACAGAGATCAGGACCCTTGATAGGCCATAAATAGCACTGAGGATTTCCAAGGGTTATTGTTCTAGGTTTTGTTACACCCCACAGGAAAATTGTACAAGCGAGTTAAATTTCCAGAACAGCAGCTCACAGAGTTGGTGACTTTATATTTATCTCTATAAATATAAGAGATATCACCTTTGAATACACTGTACGACTTATGTGCTTATTTGTTCCACCATTTTTCTCCTAACATCTGGAATGTTAGGATTTTTGTGTGTTTTCCTCCTACTGTTGTATTTGTCATAGGTTTCAATCATATAGGGAGGTGGGAGTCAAGTTAATTTGACAATTTGAAAGGAAACTTTGGAAGTAATTTTTTAAAATGTTAATACATGTTTAAGATTTTATTATATAACTAATTTTTAATGAGAACACAAGGAAGATGTTACAGCAAATTCAAAGGAGAAATAAGAGCAGCACACATTTACGTGGAATAAAGAATGCTGAAACAAATGTGTAAATAGACACAAAATTGGCTTTTGCCTTGGGATAGGGGACAGAGAAGTCAATTGGACTTTCTAAATATACTAGGCAGAATTTATCTGTCTATAGACAAGACTTATTTTTCATTACTGTAAATTAGTTATAAGTTACAGAGTTATAAAACTGTTCAAAGGTAATGAAAGAGAACAGATAACTTAAAAGGGTTTGTTCTATTAAAAAAAAAAAAAAAAAAAAAAAAAAAAAATAACTTTCCATTGGAGATACTAATCATTAGTTTGCTTATTACAGTCTTCCTCCTTTTGACCAAAACTAATCTCAAAAAAGGTTATTTGTGATCATAAGACTGGTCTTAGGCCTAGCCTGATCATTTAAGTAGGTGAAACAAGCATTCATTTACTATAGAGGATAGCTTAAGTTTGTTTTGCTGGAAGTTTTCATGAGGATTCTCAGATTAGATTTTTGAGGGCTCTGTCATTTGCTATTCAAAGGCCAGGAGGCCAAGCCCAAGAAATTTTACCAGGTTTCTCCTACATTATCTATGAATTGGGGCAAATTTTTCCCTTCTCAAGATTCCCAAATTACCTCAACACTCTTGACCTGCTAGAAAATGACATTCCATGCCCACAATGATGAGATCCTGTAAAGCCAGGTACCTGGTCAGTTTTCTTGCAAAGGCTTCCTAAAAGGCCATCTTACTTTCTTACATGTGGCTTAGTATACCTGATTAACAGAGAGCATCATCCTAAAATATACCAGGCAAGGCTTTGGAAGCATACCCATATTTCCTGTTATGTTCTGGCAGAAAAGGAAGACAGATACATTGAAACCATGCAAATACATATACTGTCATGTAAAGTAAGGGGATTCAATAAGAGTTTCTGAATTGACGGTAGGAGAGTCCATGAAAAAGAAATCAGATGTCCTTTGCAAATGTCTCATTTCAGTTTACAAAAACAGAGCCTACCAAATTGTTATGAATTATCAAAAGCTTAAGAAGATAGAAAAGTGCTTCCTTATCTAATCAAAATATAGGATATTAGGCTAATATCAACAAATAATATTGCAAACAAATACTGCAATATAATGTCTTTGATTAGTTAATTCAGTTCTGGGTCGTTAATTCTTGCTCCACTGGAGTTTTGGGTAGCAATATCATGGAGCAGAGTTTTTGATTAAAAAGAAATCTGAAAATTTTTCTATCATCTGAAAAATTGCCCAGATGATGCCTTCTGATTCAATCCTTTTCCTCAGGGCCATAAGAGGGTTCATACCTGATTGCAGGACTTTCAGAGAAGAGTCACAGAAAAACAAAAGCTATCAGTAGATGACAGAGACTCAAAAGGCTGTGGTTATTTTATTATTGGCAATTTGCAAATGTGAAAGACCTAATGAGAGTTCATGTCAAGAATAATCCAGCTGACAAGGAATCTGGTTGTTTCTGTGGCATGCAAA
The DNA here is from genome assembly GCF_002776525.5 of Piliocolobus tephrosceles. Classification (NCBI taxonomy): domain Eukaryota; kingdom Metazoa; phylum Chordata; class Mammalia; order Primates; family Cercopithecidae; genus Piliocolobus; species Piliocolobus tephrosceles. The sequence continues at coordinate 53,473,004 of NC_045435.1, read as the reverse complement.
ACAAGATAATAAAGACAATCAAAAATGTTTTTGATAAAATGTCTCTAAGAATAATGATTAAGGCTATTTTCAAAGAAGAGAGGGAATGCTATATATGATTTATACAAATAATGAACATAATTTTCATAGCAGAAAAAAATATTGATACATAGCACGTAATAATCCTGAGGCATAATATACCTAGCATACTAAGAATATAGCAAGAATATCAAGTAAAGAGATTACATAAGACTGCAGTAGATTCTAGATAATTGCAGTTTTATAAAACTCCATGGGTAACGTTGATGTGCATCCCCAGTTGAAATCTACTGATCTAAAAATTGCTAGATTTAAATTTAAAAAGTGAGGTTGTAGCCAGGTAAGCATTTTAATAATAACTAAAATTATGTATGATAACACTATATGGGACATCAGCAAAATGTTTCTGTAAAAGGCCAATTAATAAATACTTTAGCCTTGTGAGGCATAACATCTCCATCACAACTACTGAACTTTGCTATTGTAGTGCAAATGCAGCCATAGATAAATCTATGGGCTTGTCCATGTTTCAATAACACTTTATAAAAACAGGTAATGGGCCTTATTTGGCTGATGGGCCATGTTGACCGATGTCTGAGGTATACTGCTGTTGCCTACATCATCAAAGCATAACCAAGACTTTGACAAATGGAAACACGTCATGTGCAGTGAAGACAGTGACAGATCTCTTGGAACTTCCCCTAAGGATTATAATTTCTGAATATTTACATTAATAATATTCTTCAGTGCAAATTTTATCTAGGGAAGGCTGAGCAACTCTTCTTACTTGACTTTTCCCATACAACTCATAGTAGTAACAGAGCAAATGAACCAGATGACTTCTAGCTCCTCTTTTTTTATAAGACTAAAGAACAAATCCTTGTGAATTTCCAGGAACCCTCTATGAAATTTCAAAGATAGTTTTAGGTGTAACAGATGTCCTGAAAGCTTTACGGTTTTTTGTGCATTAAAAATCTGATTAGGTGAAAGCAAAATTAAAAAAAAAACAAAACAAAACTCAGAGGTGGGTGATTTGGACTAAGATATGACAATAAAACACACAAATAAGCGTAGAAAATTATACAGTTGTGGAAAACCTTATCTGTTTTATAAGTGAGGAAACTTTGCTTGTTTTCTTTTTCTTTTTCCGGGGACAAGGTCTCTCTTTGTCACCCAGGCTGGAGTGTGCAGTGGTGCAATCTCGGCTCACTGCAACCTCTGCCTCCTGGGTTCAGGTGATTCTCCTGCCTCAGCCTCCTGAGTAGCTGGGATCATAGGCATGTACCACCACACCTGGTTAATGTTTGTATTTTTAGTAGAGACAGGGTTTTGCCATGTTGGTCAGGCTGGTCTCGAACTCCTGACCTCAGGTGATTCGCCAGCCTTGACTTCCCAAAGTGCTGTGATTACAGGTGTGAGCCTCTGCACCAGGCAAAGTTTGCTTAATAATCAAGGACATCATGATGTCAATGTAAAGCGTAGAAGTCACTCTGGTGAGAACAAAATCTTTATTATCTAGACAGATTACACACAACAAAAATGGTAACACTTTATATTGCAGATGAAGATATTAGTAAACAAAGAAAATAAGCTCATCAAAATTGAGAAAGCTTTGCTAGTATCTTAACAGGTTTTATAGATTTCCAGATTCAGGTATTATAAAAACCAAGGCAAGTAAGTTTTATTTTCCAAGTTGTGTCTTTGGTTCTGCTCTTTCACATTCTGTAACAAACCGACACTTGATTTTAGGACAGATCTCGGGGGTCCATGAGGCCAGAACTAACTTTGTCCTATTACCGAGATGTTATTAATATGCAATGCTTTTATCTTTGCTATCTTCCTTTGCATCATTATATAAGCATCATAGTAGTGGTTCTGTTTCAGTTTCCAACAGTGACTACTGATATTTACAACCTAGAAGTAAAACCTCTTTGGAGTCTTCAATAAGTTTTAAGAGTATAAGGGATGTGAAAGGTATAAAGTAGTTAAAGAGTGTAAAGAAGACCAAAACAAAACAGAAGCAAAAAATACTGATTACTGTTGTCTTAGGACAAAACTACTCTTGGCCTTGGAAAAAACACAGAAATATATATAGTTTCATTTTTTCTGAAACTAGTGCTCCTAAATCTAGGTTCAACCACTTACATAAATTTTTATCTTGTAACCAAAGTAAATAGCCACTCTTGCACAGAGAAATTTGGCCCAGGGTGGGGAGTGGTGGTGAATGATTGAGGACAGCCTGTCATGTGCCATCATTTCAGTAGATTCACAGAGCTCGTAAGCACACTTAGCTTTTTTTTTCAGGTTTGTGGTATATGTGAAGCTTTTGTACATACATTAACAAGTGTCACAGGGGTTTGCTGTACGTATTATTTCATCACCCAGGTATTAAGCCCAGTAACTAATAGTTACCTTTCCTGCTCCTCTCCCTCCTCTCACCCTCCCTCAAGTAGACCCCAGTATCTGTTGTTTCCTTTTTTGTGTTCATAAGTTCTTATTATTTAGCTTCCACTTATAAGTGAGAACACACCACATTTTGTTTTCTGTTTCAGCATTAGTTTGCTAAGGATAACAGCCTCCAGCTCCATCTATGTTCCTGCGAAAGACATGATCTCATGCTTTTTTATGACTGCATAGTATTCCATGGTGTGTATGTACCATGTTTTCTTTATCCACTCTGTCATTGATGGGCATTTAGGTTGGTTCCATGTCGTTGTTACTGTGAATAATGCTGCAATGAATATTCATGTACATATGTCTTTATGGTAAAATGATTTCTATTCCTCCATGTATAAACCCAGTAATGGAATTACTGGGTCAAATAGCGATTCCACTTTTAGCTTTTTGAGGAATCGCTTTCCACTAAGGTTGAGCTAATTTACACTCCCACCAACAGTGTATAAGCATTCTCTTTTTTCTGCAATCTTGCCATAATCTGTTATTTGTTGACTTTTTAATAATAGCCATTCTGACTGGTGTGAGATGGTATCTCATTGTGGTTTTGATTTGCATTTCTCTAATGATCAGTGATATTGAGCTTTTTTTCCATGTAGTTGTTGGTTGTACTTAGGTATTCTTTTGAGAAGTGTCTGTTCATGTCCTTTGTCCACTTTATAATGGAGTTTTTTCTTGTAAATCTAAGTTCCTTGTAGGAGCTGGATATTAGACCTTTTTCACATTCATAGTTTGCAAATATTTTCTTCCATTTTGTAGGTTTTGTGTTTACTCTGTTGATAGCTTCTTTTGCTGTGCAGAAGCTTTTCAGTTTAATTAGATCCCAATTGTCAGTTTTTGCTTTTGTTGTGATTGCTTTTGGAGTCTTTGTCATGAAATCTTTGCCAGTTCCTATGTCCAGGATGGTAATGCCTAGGTTGTCTTCCAGGGTTTTTATAGTTTGGAGTTTTACATTTGAGTCATTCATCTATCTTGAGTTGATTTTTGTGTATGATGTAAGGAAGGGGTCCAGCTTCAATTTTCTGCACATGCTAGCCAGTTATCCCAGCACCATCTATTAAATAGGGTGTCCTTTCCTCATTCCTTGTTTCTGTCAGCTTTGCCAAAGATTAGATGGTCGTACATGTACAGCCTTATTTCTGGGCTCTCTATTCTGTTTCATTGGTCTATGTGCCTATTTTTGTACCAGGATCATGCTATTTTAGTTACTGTAGCATTTCATACACTTAACTTTCTACTGCTGTATGCATTCCTCATAAAACTCCTCAAAGTGGCAAGAAAGAACACATTCATTTACAGGGCCCAAAGATAGAGCCTCTAAATGAGGAACAAAAAGCACTTAAGTCAGTAATTCACTGTTCTTAGAAATGATGTAGACATCCAACACTATAGGGAAGCAGGCAAGTCACATTTTAGATCATGAGGAAAGTGGGGTCCAAAAATGAAATTTAATGCTGGGAGAAATAACAGCACATTAGTATATAAATAAGGATATCCAGTAGAGAGGGATAAATGTTGCTGCAGCGTGGGTTTGGAGATTGCTGGAACGATATTCTTGAACAGGGCAGAGTAAAGGAGCTCTAGACCACAAGTGAAACTTGAAGAGCTCATGGAACAGAAGATGAGCCTTTACTCCGCATTAGCAGGAGGAAAAACAGAGCAGGCACAGGTATGCGTAGGTGGGTGAATGTGGGGTTAGAAGCTGATGGAGAAACTTCTGTTTTGTGAAATATAAATGGAGTAAATGAAGGCCAGGGAAGGAGATGTTGAGCTTTTGAGGAGAGAGGCCAGTGGATGAAATCATCACCTAGAGAATAAAAGCATGCAGCACTAGAAATATAGGATGATCATGGAATGACATCAGAAGCCCACTTGGAGTGAGTGGTAAATTTAAAGTAAAACCAGCCAACATTGGAAACCTACTTTGAGAACCACTCCCTTAAAGAAGGAAAAATAAAACAAGTGACACCAGAAATAATTAAGTTCTGGATATAGCCATCCCATTCATAGCTGGGTATTTTTGACAAATAGATTCCCAAGCTTTTGATGCTGGTTCTTAGTTGACGTGCTTTTACTTACATAAAATAGACTTGAGTGCCTTTTTATGCTTGATGTTTACATTTTAACCTTCTTTTTTCCATTTTGGAAAGAGGGATGGTCATTCAACAAGTACTTTTGAGCGTCTGTCTTATTAAAGGTAGGGCACTTGGAAGAATTCTTGGTTAACTGCCTTGGACTAAAAGGTGCTTAAACTTTTAAGTCTAAAGCAGCGTAGGATTTTAATCCCTAGTGGTGGCAGTTATCTCTTGGAATCATTTTTTTACAAAAGTGCAAAGCCACTCATGAATTGTCTGCTGAATAAAGAATTGGCCATAATAGAGATGCTTTTTAAAGTAATTGCACCCCGCCCCCCAACATCAATTGACATGACAGCACATTACCAGGCATTGCCAGCAGCCCTGCTGTCATTGGTTCCAGTCTAGTTAAACAAAGTAATTACTCTATCAATGAAACAACCAGATAGGATTGTTTAATCGCTGTGGTGTCATAAGGTGTTTTCATTTCTTTTAAAATACATAGCCATGGCCCTGAAATCACTACTTAGGATTAAACAACCTACAATGTATTTGGAGGGATTTTTAGCTTTCCATGGATAATTCACCTAACAAAAAGAAGTACACCAGGAAGAATATCAGCTATTGCAAAGGTGGCAAAATGGATTAGAATGGATTAGGTATGAGGTATATCCAAAGGAAGCATCTTGGGATTTTGTTTCTTATTTTCATGATTCAGGGCATTATATCTAAATTTTAGGCTTCCACAGCCTCCTGATAATCCCCAAGGCCACATGTTCTTAGAGGTGAAAGATGTTTGTTTTTGTTTTTTTTGGTTTTCCCTGTAGTCATCACACTATGCATTGGAGTGAAAAATTACAACCAACAGGATATGGTTAGCAAAAACATTACTTTGGCCATCCTGGGCTGACCAACGAAAAACAAGAACAAATAACAACAAAAAGATAGTTAATGTATAATAATTTTTTTGGTTCCCTAGGCATAGCTAAGCCAACAGTATTCTGTCTGTCCTTAAATATTTAGATAGCATTTATATGCTAAGTGATGTTAGAGAATATATTGAAAAGCCTTGGGTCTTACCTCATGGATCACATCCAATTTAATTCTAATGTACATGAGTATTTCAAACCTTCTGCACATTAGTTAAGTTTGCTGAGCCTCATATTCCTCATAGGAGATAATATACTTTTCTTCTTGGATTATTGTAAGAGATTTGGGGAATCTGTCCCCTAAATGCCTTGGAACAGTGGCCACTAATAATTATTATATGAAACTATTGCCTTACTGTATCAAGGGGCCTATAATTTGGTAGAGAAATAAACTATGTGCAGTGAGAAACAAGGAATTTAGGGAGGAAACATACGGATGCAGAAGACTCCCTTATGAAATAAGAAATGGCTTTGTATCAAGTGCTTCCTCCGAGATATCTGTCATCCCTCTGTTCTCCCTGTCTCCACTGCTGCCACCTATCATATCATGCCTAGCAATAAGCCAAGAAGATATAGAAGACAGAGGCCAGAGAGAAACAGGGACAGTCGTCATAGACTTACTAGAGCTGAAATGGACTTTTGTGATTATTGAGGTCAAGCTTCCCAAGAACTGGATAGAGAAACTGGAGCCCAATTAGAATAGCTCTGTTCTTGCTCATAAAAGTTGCCCCATGGATTGAAAGCATTAGCATCAAGTGGGAGCATTGTAGAAATGCAGACTCTCGGGCCCCACCCAGACCTACCAGATCAGAATCTGCGTATCAGCAAGAACCCCAGGTGATCTACATATGCCCATTAAAGGTAGAAATGCACAGTTCCATCTTGCAAAGAGAAATCTCGAGATGTGGAACATTGAAGTTAATTCATAGTATGAGAATACAAAAATCATACATGTTTTTAAGAATCTATGAACAAATCTCATGAAGAATATAATAGGAAAAGCTATGGACTTAAAACCAATAGCCCAGAATTCTGATTCTGACTTTTGTTATCTTGAGGTCCTTTTGCCTCTCAGACTTCTCCTGTATCTCTATGGTTTCACTAGATGCCTTCTCACACCCTTCTGAAAGTCTTGGTTACTAATTCTATTGTCATGGTATTAATAATATAGCATGGTAGAATGGCTAGAAAGTAGCCCAGCAGTTAGGAACATGAATGCCGGAGCCAGATTCCAAAGGCATCAATACCAGCTCGCCACTTTTGGGTTACGTGCCCTTAGTCACTTTTCTTTAACCTCTCTGTGTCTCATCCATAAGATAGGTGTGGCAACAGTAGTAACTACTTCTTGGAGTTTATGTTCAGAATTAAACTGAGATATCATAAAGTGCTTAAACCCACTGGACAACATGTATTTCCTATGCCAGGCCCTGGGCTAAGATGTGGAGAAATCAAAGATGAGTCTCTGCCTTTGAGGAGGAAACTCTGAGCTGAACCTCCTAGGAATGGGTGGAATCAGGGTAGGTCTGGATTTAGAGTGCACAGCCATATTCAGGAGGATCAGGAAAATACTAAGCTCTAACTCACAGAGGAAATGGAAGCTGAAGAGACCTGATAGCTGTCTTCAAACACTGGGCAGGCATGAAGTTGAGGTTCAGACTTCTCTGCATGGCATCAGAGGGAAGAATTAGCATGAAGGTTAAAAGGGATTTTGGAAGGATAACTAGTAAAGATTTGGGAAATGGCCATCCAGATTTGTTAATATCTGGGAAGAATTAGATTTAGAGAAGAAAAAGTAATTTGGTCACCAAGGAAGAATTCTTGAAAACAGCTTCAGTAAAACTGCATGAATTTGAATTAGTTTGTAAAGGGGACCAATTAGATTCAGTGAAAGATCCATTGCTTATCTTTAAAGAAGCAGGATTTCATTTCTTTCAACTCTGCAGAGTAAGTTGAACCAATTACTTTTGCAGAGTAAACTAACGAGCTGCTCTAATGAGCAGATAATATGAACATATAATTATCAGCAACATGAATATATAGTGTTTCCAAGTCTTTTTTTGAACATACTTATGTAAAGTCATTAAAAACTATCTCCCAACATATTTACCCTTTGAGTTTTCCTGGGAAACACTTTCCATGAGTTAAGTTAAATTCTACTCGTCTCACTTAGTCTTAATGGACATGAATTTGGGGTCAGTGGCTACCAGATTAATAAGGTTTTACTTAGAGAGTAAACATATACATAGTGAAAGTGTTTGGTTTAGTTTATCAATAAGAGATTTCCTTCCATTGCTGTTCTCAAACTGCTAGATAGGATTTAGTCTATGCATTCAAAATTCCAGCCCTAACGTACATATGTCATGCATATTTCAACAAGATTCACATTATAGCTGACAAAGCATTCGTAAAGGCGGCTAGATTCTAGCCCAGATGGTGACTGGGCTTTTGATGAACACTCTAAATATGTGGTATTATTCATCCCTGATGCTCAGAAAATAAACATAAGGTACCACTTCTCCCAGGGCAGGGAAGTAGAGAAGAAAATGCTCACATCTTCCCAATGTACAGAGTTGCTTTCCCCTAGAAGTTTCAGAATGTTTACATTTTGCTTTAACAACAAGGGAAGATATCTCTGAGCATTATCCTGAACACATATGACCCCTTCTTGTGGAAGTTAGATTATCTGGGCCTTAATTTCCTCTCTAAGGCCCCTTCCAGATGAGCATCTTATGGTAGCATTTTCTGAACTATTTCCAAAGATATTGTCTCAATTTCTGACATCAAGACCTCACGTTGTAATATTTTGACTGATATACATACTGTGTCTTGTACATACTGTGTCTTGTAAGTCTTGCTATAGGGAAACTCTGCAAAAACATTTTTAGTAGAAGTTTCTATACCACTGTTGAATGAAAGTACCTGAACCCATAAAGGCAGTCACTGGATTTTTTAAAAATAAAAAATGTCATCTGGGCACAGTGGCTCACACTTGTAATCCTGGCACTTTGGGAGGCCAGGGCGGACTGATCATCTGAGGTCAGGAGTTCGAGACCAGCCTGACCAACATGGTGAAATCCCATCTCTATTAAAAACTACAAAAATTAGCCGGGCATGGTGGTACATACCTGTAATCCCAGCTACTCAGGAGGCTGAGGCTGGAGAATTGCTTGAACCCAAGAGGCAGAGGTTGCAGTGAACTGAGTTCATGCCACTGCACTCCAGCTTTGGTGACAGAGTGAGACTCTGTCTCTAAATAAATAAATAAATAAATAGTAATATCCTGATAAGCAGCACCCAGGTAAATAATCAGAACATCACTAACATCCCAGAGATGCCCTTTTCCCTCACTTCCAGTCACCATCCCTCTGTAGTTTGGAGAAGAATGCACTTGCAAATAACAACCCAGAATCTTCAATTTTGGCCCATTCCTCAAATGGATTTATAGGAAAAGGCCAAGTTCAAGAAGAATATCTTTCTAGCATTTTCCTTTCAACTGTGTTCTTATTCTTAAAACAGATAGTTGGGTTTGATTTTACAATCTAGTCAGTAAACTTAATGATTTGCTTTGATTTTGAGTTTGTTATTCTGATCCATCCAATAGAAAGCAAGAAAGAAACATTCAACAAATATATAATTTGTTCATTTTTCTCTTACACATGCACCTGTTAGATACTTTAGTTACTCTGACAATTACAATTTATAGGCATTCTTGAATTAAATTCTAATAAAAATTATTACTTTCACCAATTTTCTGATAATGCTAGTATTTTGAAAGGGTAATTTAGTCAACCTCCTTCCTTATTTGTATGTCACTGTGCAATACACTTTAAACCCCAAAGTCAGTATTATTGCAAAGTAGATTGATTTGTATTAACCCACGTATTTATTCTTTCTGACTCTCCATTTCTTCTTGAATCTCAGAACTGTGATCTCAATTCAGCTTTTATTCTATCTGTGTCATACCCTTTGGGCAGTGTTTGTTTGTAAATTTAGTTACATTTTAAAGGTGGTATCTTGCCGTCTTTGACTATGTTGTTTTTACTGTGAAGTCAGTTTCTCTTTTATTTGAAAGTAATATGCTTTTTTTTTTATTTTTTTACTGTTTTCAAGATTTCATCTTTTTTTGTACGCATACATGAGTATATATGTATATATGCATGAATATGTGTGTATATGTGTGTATTCTTCATCCCTTAGAGTTTGTAACACTTTTTAAATCTGTGTGTCACTGTCTTTCATCTTTTATGAGTTTTGGAAATTCTCAGCCATTATCTATTTAAATATTACTTCTCCATTCCCACTTTCAATTTCTACTGGGACTCGAAGTTTAGGTAAATTAAAATGCCTTACTTATTTACCCATACAGTTCCACACATTTCTCGTTGCAGTCATTTTCTCTTGAGCTCTGTTTTACTCTGCCATTAAAACCTCTACACTAAATTCTAAATTTGTTGTCAGTTCCTTTTAATCACATCACCTTGAATACCTGCTGAATACTGTATAAAATCGGTTATATGGATAATTTGAAGCAATCGATAATATTTTTCCTGTGGAAGACTGACTTCTGCTTCTGCGTAAGGCTGGTTTTTATGAGGGTGGGTATATTTGTATGTAGTCTTCCTGGCTTATGGTCCTTTGAGGTCTCAAACCAAAGCCTGAATTTTATAAGGTTTTCCAGAATAAGCAGATGGCTCTTAGGGAAAAATAAAATAGAAAGAGGAGGAGGAGGGACTACTGAAAATACCAGGCTTGTCTCTCTCTGATTTTTCTTTTGGCTTGGTATCCTTTCCCTGTAATTATTTTCTGTCTTGTTAACTCTTCAATGCCTTGAAGAAGGTTTTATGTGTGTGTGTGTATACATATATATAGTATATATTACATATAAGCATATAACATATTTATAGGTACTTGTATATTTATAAATATATTACATAAACACACACACATATATAGTAGATAAGTAGATACACAGGGATATATTTTTACTTTTATTCAGGTTTCTAGTTGTCCTCAGTAGAAAGGTAGATCTGAAGTAGGTAGTATGCTACTAGAAGGAGTGTCCTGAATTACAATGTTCAATAATGCTCTATTTAGAAATTACTTTACTTGAAGGTCAAATGATAAAGCAAGTTTCCTTTCCAAGTAGACAAAACAGTGTCTCACACTAATATACTTTATTGCTGGCATCATTTTGCATACATTTTTGAAGCTTCTTAAATGAAAACTGTACAATTCTTTAAACACTAAATGCACCCTTTTGCCCCCCAACAAAGAAGTTTGCTTTACCGTTAGAATAATTACAAGTACATGAATCTATGTTTCATATACTTCCTACACCTAACTTAGACCTCTCCTTCATGAGATGTTAAATCTCAGGATGCTAATCTGGAATGCATGTTGTGTCTGGTCCAGCTAATATTTAGATGGGTTCACTCACTGCTCAAAACTTTCCCTAGGTCTATCAGGTTGCAGCTAATTTCTTCATTGTCTATGCAGCTGTCTTTTATAACTCCAGACACACTGAGCTTTCCTGCTACAACCCTCAAGTGTTTGTTCATTCACTAGTGAATCATGCAGTTGTTTTCTGTATGTTTTGCTTTTTAGAAACATCAAATATGTATAGCTGATCTTTTCTTTGGATTTATAATAAACTTCAAAAAGGCCTCAAAAATCTTTAGATCACAACAATGGAAAATCATAAAATTACAAACTAATTAAAAGAAACTACTTCAGATAATACATTTACTTCAGTTTTACTGAGATAAATGACTTCAGGGTGAAAAACCTAAAAATTTTTAATTAATTGAAAGTTGTGCTGTCTAGATGGAAAGAAGATTATTAGTTCTAAATTAATACATAGATTCAATGTAATTCTGATAAGAATTGTAATGGAATTAAACTAATTCTAAAGTTAATTGGGAAGAAGAAAATAAATAATAAAGACAAGTTTGAAAAAACAGTGTTAGTGACTTACTGTATTCCATAGCAAGATATATCAAAGCTAACATAATTAGAATGCTAGTGATGTTGGTGTAAGAATGAATGAATGGCTTAACCCATTTATTGCCAGAGACTGCAAATTGTGTGTGTGTGTGTGTGTGTGTGTGCGCGCGAAAAATCAGACCTTGGCAATGACCTTGAGCATTAGGATATAAATAACTCCCACAGGCTCAGTGGTCCAATAATGGAACACTAGGCATAAATAGGTTAATGGGACAGAATATAGAGTATAGAAACAGACTCATGCATATGCAAAAGTTTGGTTTATAATAAAAGTCTCTTTGCAAATCATGAAGATAAGATGTTTTTCTTATTTTCATGCGTAATGGTGGGTGTGCTAGATATCCATTATGGAAGAGAGAAAAATTTCAACCCATACTTCATGTCTTGCAGAAAAGGGAAACTACAGCTAGATAAAACAGCTAAAGGTAAAGACAAAAATCTCATAAATATAATACAAATTTGGAAAAGCATTGGAATCAGAAGAACTTTCTAAGAAAAACAGTAACCCAGAAGCCATAAAGCAAAAGATCGGCAGAATGAACAAAAATATTGTTAGCAAACAAAAGAAACAAGAAAATACAAAGAATTCCTGCAAGGAAAGGAAGCAAAATACAGTAAGGAAGGTAAATAAATGAAACATAAAACTCCAAGACAGAGTGAACAGCATTGATATAGCCTTATAAATAAAACAACAGCACAAGTATCAAGACATTTAATATCTTATCAGAGATAGAAAAGAGTTTGAAGGGGACTTGGGGAAGTCTCTATAACAAACTATTCCAAATGTTGACCTTTATTAAAGAATAAGGTTTGTTTGTAAGTCAATCAGTCAAAACAACTTCAATCTGCTAATAAATAGCTCAGGACAATGTGGAGGAAGGGGCTTCAAATACTGCAATTAAAAGTGCTAGTCCTGGATTCTTGTGCCCAGATGCAAATTTAGACTCTGGGAAAATCTCTTAAACCCTCTTGTGCCTTAGAGTTTTCATACACAGTTGGAGTGGCAGTGGTTAGAAATACCTATAGCACAGAATTATTGAAGATAAGCGCTAACAATGCTTAGCTCGGAGGCAGACAAACAAGTGCATAATAACTGTTGGCTGATATAATTATTACTTTCATTTTTTATTTCATTTTATTTAGAGCCAAGAACCAAAACTCCTCCTGCATAGAGAAACTGGGGGTTTTAGTAAACCACTTCATCATTCTGGGCTCAGTTTCTTCATTTGTAACATGGAGAAATAATGTTAGGTAGGGTTAGCGTGATCATTAAATGAGTTAATATTTGTAAGTTATTTTACCTTTGGCATTTGCATGATATTCAGTAAGTGCCATTACGTGTTTGTTAAAAGAAAAAGACTGTGTCTAGCTAGCCAAAAATATGCCGAGCAATAAAAAATATGAGCTTAAATGCCAAAAGTAACATTTAGAAAATGTGACCACTCTCAAAGTGCTTAAAGAAGAGGAATAGGACAACTTGGGTTTCTTTTTTTTTTTTTTTTTAATCTGTGTTTAATGGTAGTTTATTTTCTGTTGCCATTTGTGACTTTAAGGAACCCAATCATCACAAATTGAGTAAGAGTGGACTCTATTAAATTGAGTCTGGATGAATGTCCTTTTGACTGTAACCTAAAATTCCCCGCATGACGAGCCAACGCAAAGGCACATCTCTTTCCCAAAAGCTGTCAAGCAACTGCTCAATCTGCTCAATCCTTTAGGAGATATACCTTGAAGGTTGACAATTACAATGGACTGGAGGTGCCAACAACTGCTTCCTGATGATAATACAGAAAAGTCGTTAGAAGGTCCAGTTCTGTTGACCTTAGGCATTGACCTGCATGTAGAAACTGCCAACTGCTAGACTGTTAGAAGAATGTAAATATTTAATGAGTGATGCTTGGTAAAAAGTCTCTATCACCAGAGGTTCAAAGATCAAAAAAAGAATTTATTTTCAGAAAATAGTTCTATCTTCCCCTGGAGGGAGTGTAGGTGGCTTTTCCTTTGACCATTCTGCTAGAGAGGACAAGGATAGACACAGATGGGACAGGAGAGGAAGGGAGCCTGAGATGTTCAGGAAATTAGATGCACTCGGCTTATTTTAGTCGGCCCATTTTGCAAATATGTGTCACGAAATGCTATAGTACTTAATGAAGGTAATTAAATGTAATTTGAAGACAAGTTTCTCTCTAGTGGTGACACAGCTCCTGCCAACAATTTAGGTTATCAACATAATGTGAAGATTAAATTGGCCCTAACTGATGAAATTGAAGAATTGGGATGTTACTCAACTGCCAGGTGTCAATAAAAGTTTAAATTGGACAGCACAGTGGCTCCAAGTCAGACTGTATACACTTACAAGTTAGGGAGAAATGGGTGGATTTCAGAAAAAGGTCAACTTTGGCATAGAAGGATCTGCCTCGTCTCAGGGGATTAAGCGAAGGGCCAAACCAAGACATTCCACGCCCATGTACTAAACTGTAGAATGTAACAGTTGGTTTTTCGAACAAAATGCAAACTTTAGAGGTGACTTCAAAAGCTGTAGAGGGGATGGTCCTGCAAGGATGGTTGTCAACTGCCCTGTTTTCCTCATGTCTTCTGAGCAAGAGCAGTGAAAGTGGAATTATCCAGAGATCTATTTTGAAGGAAGCAAATCTACTTATGGCTAGATTCAGTGTGGGGTGCTTACTGAAGGTAGATTTAAAGAACCAAAGGAATGCATATCTGATAAAGAAGTTGGGACAAGGAAGGCATATTGAAGCTTTCTGTTTTGTCAACAGTCCCACAACCTTTTGTGTCTTCTATTCTAAGTTCACCTTTCTCAGTAGTCATCGGATCTGGCCTTAATTCGGCATGACGACTGAGAGCGCTTGGCAAAATACTTCTACAGTCCAATGACATTTTTCTTAAAATTCTGCCTTTGCCTTATTTTAGAAGTGACAGTCTGTGAACTGAATATAGACCAAAAATCCTGACCACTCCTTAGACTTTCTTCACCAAGTCTAACTGTCCATGTGCTTACTTGCCTGGCCTCTGGGGAGCACTGAGTAGTCACCAATCATATGAAGAATTAGAAGATAAGAAAGAAGGTTAAGACTCATTAGCAGTGTTTTAGGACTGAAAGAAACATTATCTGAACAAAAATTTTGCTTCCAGCATTGCCAGATTTAGCAAATAAAACTATAAAGAATGTTTTAGTGTAAAATATGCACTATTTGTGGGCACACTTATACTAAAAATTCATCCATTGTTTATCTGGAATTTAGTGGAATGTTCACTATTTTATCTGACAAAATAAAAATTTTATCTATTTGCTCAACTAAATACAATTTATGTTGGGGAAAGAGTTATGTTTTAGGATTTTAGAAAGATTAAATATTAAGTGAATGTCTTCATGAATTATGACTTATAGCCATAGCTATATTACTTTCAGAAAGAACGCTACACTGAGGAGAGTGAAATGAGAAGAATGGCAGTCCTCATTTTATATTTGAAGCAGTCTTAATTTATAGTTACACCATACCAGGAAATGCGGCACTTGGGCCCAGAGCCAATATTATCTATGTGGTATAGATAAATACACACGTGTGGCTTTATTTCCAAAATGACTTTTATATGCTGGTGGAGATGTGGCCTGTGTTACTTTCCTCTTCATTTTTATGTCTGGTTATAGAGTACAGAAATTGCTCTAAAATGACCCAAATTGTAAACTACCATTAGCAACTCTTATTTGGGAGCACCAAACTCCATCTTCTTGCTTGTTATGCTAAAGCAGCCTTGTCCAGAATTTCAATAGTGTACCTCTTTTCCCAGTGGTGGAGCAGATCCTGGTGATGGTAAAAACCACAGTTACTTTTGCACCAACCTAACTAATATTCTTGCCACAGGAGAGTGGGGAGAAAAGCCTGTCATAGAGGAGGGGGTGAATAATTACTTTCCAGATTGTCATAGTCTTAGCCCAACACAGATTTTCATCTCCTCCTTTTTATACTGTAGAAATGGGATGCATTTCCCACCCCACATGAATTCATACCTATTTTTATAGACTGCAATATCTCCCTAATTGAACATAACTACCAGGGATATGGGAATGATTGGAACTTGGCAAACATTAGTGAAATGGCAGACTCCTTATAATGACATTTGTTTGAAATGAGGAGCTACGTATTACATTCCAAAGTGACCAAATCCCAATTTAGCAATAACCGTAAACGTATGCTATGGAGAGTCGAGAATTTCATGGGCTCAGAAGTAAGCCATCCGTGTTTTAGGAATTATGATGAAGCCAATGGTTTCCATGGCTACCGTTTGCACTAATTGTGATACATTCGTAGCAACAAGAATTGGATGGCTCAAGTCATTTAGTTAATTAAACACAAACGTGGACTCTGCCAAAAGAAGTGTGGATGAAATTAGCATCTACCGGAATGCACCTGTAAAATGTGAGTTGCATTAGTCCTGTCAGCTGGGGGAGCGGACGCATGAAGGAGCTGAAATGCTTGTGTATTCTAAACATATCTTTCTTACCCATATCTGGTTACAGAACTATTTTATAATTTATTTTTAAGATGCATCCTCAAATTAAATACAGTAGCACTGATCAAAGCGACATGTTTTTTGTTGCTGCTATGACCAGTAAAATATGTGAAATTTCACATGGAGGGAGGTGGTAGCTCACAGCAATTACAGAAAATGATGAAACCACAGAGTTGCCACTAACACACTGAGTTCCTGAAAATAGGAGTTTATAATGGAAAAAGCTGACACAGGCATAACTGTGGCAGCCAGCTACGTTTTGACATCATTGAAAGCCGGGTGGGCTTTACATCAAGAGTAGCAAGAATATGATAGATTGGATTGAGATAAACGAAGATGGGGTTGTTAAATTCAACTTATGAATCTGGGCAAATGGTAGAACAACAACTCTATCCTCATCAGACTTTATAAGTGTACATCTACATCCATTATCTCTCAGCATTCGCAGTCCTGGGAAAAAAAGATGTCATGGGCTCAATTTTTCAGATGACGGAGCTGAGACTTGGAAAGGCAAAATCATTTACCCAAATCACCATGCCAGGGCTATTCCTGTCCCAAAAGCTTCAGACCAGAGTTTGTAAAGAGCAAGGGGTGGATATTAGATGTGTCAGTTTGTTCAGTCATTCAACAAACTTTTGCATTAAGCACCCACTCTGTGGTAGGCACATGGGATAATAAGGTGAGCAAAACTCCAGTCCTCAGCCTTCCCTTCATATTGTCTCTATGTCGTAATGCCTTTTCTTTCAAAATGCAACAGACTGCCTTGGCTGTGAACAAATCTGCTTTCAGTGTTCGAACACTTTACAGATATCAGTTGGACGCATTATCAAGTGGGAAGGCTACAATGATGGGTGAAATAGACATGGCCCTTGTTTCAAGAAGCTGTAGTCAGATGAGGGAGACAGCTGTTCTTTATATAATCCCACAAATAGAAAACTGCAACTGTGTTAAGTGCCATAAAGGAGAGGCATGTGTCACTGTGCTGTAGAGAATAGGGTGGAATTGACATACTTTCAAGCAGGGATGGAGCTGAAATCCCAAAGAAGGCTTAGCCAGGGTTCAGTAAGGGAGGCAGAACCTGTAGGTGGTTGCAGGAACTGGTTAAACAGTATGTATAAGGCTGCCTTGGTGTCTGACACTGGAACTTGAAGCCCACAAGTCAGCCAGTGAAGTTTAGAAGATGATGTAAAGTGAAAGAGAGCATGGACAAACCAGAGTCCGTGAGGGCAGACTGAAACCCGTGTCCGTGTTATTTCCTCTGACCTTGATGGTATGTCATGGTGCTAATCACACACCCTGCTGCCTATAAGTCAAATAAGCTGAAGGAGGTTCCAGGGGAAAGTGGGGGATGGTTGTAGGCCCAGAAGATAAGGTAACTATGGGCATCAACTAAAACATGGTGAATGCTTCACTCCTGCTCTCCAAATGCCATCTAGCAGTCTTTCTCGAGATCCACCTTAACTGGAAACATCCAGGGAAGGGAAATCTGGGGAATATAATTCAGCCTAGCTAAGTTGACATGTTATAAAGGCACACACGAGAAGTAGAGGTAATGATTTGTTTGAGGCTCTGCCCTGAAGGATGATGTGCAGCCATGGAAGGAATGAAGGAGACCAGTGTGCAGAATTAAGGAGGGACAGAGGCTCCTGGTTCTCATAAGTAGTTTCTTCTACCAATCCAATGTCTTTTCACTGAAGATTTTGGAGAATGAACTCTGCTTTGTGTATCTTAAATTTTTAACTACAAACAAAATACTGCAATTTATTCACTTGCTGTCTTAGAATCCCTCTAGCAAAATTTTAATAAAGCTAGGCCAAAGTGAAATTGAATCAGAACTCATTTAAGCTGAATGGCACCAAATTCACGTTTACTAAATGCACACAATGAAGCAATAAAGTTTGACTCTGAGACCAGTGAGTCTGTCTGATGAGCTCAACCTGCTCACTTGGCTGACTACAGATCAGGCCAAGCATCTGTCCTGAAGCATCTCCTACATCCGCGACATGCATGGGAGGGGATGCCAAGCATGACATGGGAGTCTTGGCACAAGTCACTAAAATCCTTTGAACGTAGGCGCTCTATAATAGAGAGGAACTAATTTTCTATCTGATAAGGTTGTTTTGAGAATTAGATATAAAAATTAACCAAAGTCGACAGTCTTAGAGGTTACATTCAAAAAATGTGGTAGAAGGTAAGCTGATGATGACTGTTAGGAAGAAAAATAAACCAGGTTGGAGGATCAGAGTAGGGTGGTTACAGTGTCATACATGGAGTTGGGAAGGCCTCTCCAAAAAGATGCTATCTTGGCATGAGGGATGCCATGTGGACATCAGAGGTTAAGGATTTGAAGTAAGATTCTGCAGAGAAAACCATAATTACACCTCTAACATACTGAGAAACTCCAAAACTACAGGTCATTTACATTTGACTTTGCGTTAGCTATGTAATTATACATAGATATAATCAAGTACCTGATAATACAGGAATTTCCAATACTTTTACAAAACCCATATATTGTTTCCAGGATGTACAACACTTCCCAGACACTACAAAATTGTAATGTAATGGTACATGCTAGAACAGTTTATGAATTCTACAAATTTAGTTATCATAATTTTCTGTCATAACTCTGATAAAATCTACCATCTCCAAGTTGTTATGAAAATTTAATAATATATGGGAAGTGCCTAAATTAGGGTATGAAGCATCTTAGGGGTTCAATAAACATTAGTTTATCTTAGAAATCTTACTGTAGGTGAGCTTAGTGTTAATCTTCTGGCTTCTGGCTGTTACGTTTTGTCTTTTCAAAGGTTAGACTTCATATGGTTGGGAACATTAGGAGGATTTGAGCAGGAAAGGAAAGCAAAGCTTTAGAAAGAGCTATTTACACATATCAAGCCTTCCTGGAGAAGGAGACATTTGAGAGTCATCTCCAAGAATAAGTGAGAGTTGGGAGAGGGGCACTGTTGGCAGTGGAAGGATAAGAAGTGATAGCAATGCTAATGTGCTTCCAGAACTTGGCCCAGGTCTCACTAGCCGTGTTGGTATTTAAATCCAAGACTTCTCACCTCCAGGAAAATGCAGAGGCAATATTCATACTATGCAATGACTGTTTAGCTGTGTATCACAACTGGCCCCTTAGATCGCTGGCAATGGAATCAAGGAAAGAAACTCTTTTAGACACCTCTGGTAGCTGTCATATTGTAGTAAGGCCAGCAATGCAGTGGTGCATTTGGAATGTTGAGTCCAATGCATGCAAAGGTCCTTTCAAAGCAGTAACAAATGGATTCGCTTGAGGAAGCAGGAATGGGAAGAACTTAAAGTTCACACTCTAGAGGGCAAGAAAAAATGGTGAAATGCTAACAAAAAGCAAGCAATTTGTACAGGGGATATATTTTTTCAATGAAAAAATTTTACGAGCCCTTATACACTATTTGATTATTGCATAGATGGGAAAATTGAGTCTCAGAAGTGGTTTGCTAAGAATTGCCCAACTCATGAGGTCAAAAAACAGGGACATTGGCTGGGCATGGTGGCACACATCTGTAATCCTAGCTAGGTGGGAGGCTGAGGTAGAAGGATCCTTTGAGCCCAGGAATTTGAAGCTGCAGTAAGCTATGATGGTGCTATCACATTCTAGCCTAGATGACAGAGCAAGACCTGTCTCTAAAATAAATAAATTTTAAAAAGAATCAGGGACAGAAAAATATTCCTTGTCTGCTTCTCCTCTGACTTCTGCGCAGCCTGGCTTTATAAGTGCAGGTTGCAGTGATGATGAGATATCCAAGTAGAAATGTATCATGTGCAGTTCAAAGGTAGGACTTCTAAAGAGAGACCATGGCTGGAGAGGGGCATTTGTATCAAGCCATTTTGCTGAAGAGATCAGCAAAGGGAGAAAGTACAGAAAAGGGTGAGAAAGGACTTAGAGTTAAAAGAGAACAACGATTGAGCCAAGAAAGGAGAAAACATTCAAGTTACAGATTGTCCTTATAGGTGAGAAAGGAACTGTTTCAAAAACATGGGAAGCATGTTCTTAGACATGAGAGAGTCATTTTTCTGGGAGCTGCCTTAGCACATTAGTATGTCCAGAGGCCAGACTGCAAAAGGTAAAGACAGTATATCAGGAACTGGTTCCTGCAGGCAGCACTTCCTACTCTGAGGGTCATCCAGCCTGAGCCCTCATTCCTCCTTCCCAGAATCTCACTTTGACAATGTGACTCACTAATTGCTACTGGGTAGAAGCTAACCATTCTAGAAATAGCAGCTCTATGGAGTAAGTAGATACATTAAACTTTCTAACATGAAATGTCTGGAAGGCAACTAGAGTTACTTGGTCACAGGCTGGACAATTCTCTGTCGGCTCTGAAATCACCATGTGGGCATCCTTTGTAAAGACTGTATTCATTTGCTAGGGCTACTGTGGCAAAATACCACAAACTGGGTGGTATAAACAACAGAAAGGTATTATCTCACAGTTCTGGAAGCTGGAAGTCTGAAATCCAGGTGTCAGCAGGGTTGGCTCCTTCTGAGAGCTGTGAAAAAGAGCATGTGCCATGTCTCTGCCTAGGTGCAGACAGCAATGCTTGGTGTTTCTTATGAAAAGCATGACTCTAACATCTGCCTTCACATAGTGGTGATCCTTCTGTGTGTGTCCAAATTTTTCCTTTGTATAAGGATACTAGCCATATTGGATTAGAGGCTCACCCTAATCATCTCATTTTAACTAATTACGTACTCACTGACCCTACTTATAAATAAGGTCACATTCTGCAGCACAAGGGGTTAGGACTTTAACACAGGAATTTGGGGCAACACAATTCAACCCATTAAAAAGATCAAATATTTTGTTATGTCAAAGACCGAACATTATTAATGTTTGCATTAGCCCAAGTCCAAAAGCCTACATGAGCACTGATTGTTGGGTAGAAAAGAAGTATCACTGGACTGAAGCCTTAATTCAGTCATAATCAGGCTGTTGAGCTTTGGGTCTCAGCTTCCACATCTATACACTGGAAATTCTTCCTTCCAACTCAAAGTATTGTGGTCCAAACCAAATAAAATGCAAACAGAGATTGGATGAACTATAAAGCAAGGTGTTTTTTAGGTCACTTTTTTTTTTAAACAAATTTTTAAGTTTTTTACAAATTTTGTAACTTTTTACGTTTACAAATACAAAAACAAGAAGAAACTTCATGATTTTTATTTCTCCTCTTATTGATCAGCACATGTTTGAGATCACGCTCGTGCCTTAGGTGACAAATTAATCTCAAAAATGCTACCTGGAGTACAAATTAGCACTCTATCTTTCTGCAGATGTAGAACAGAGATCATGTCCCCTGTTTCAGAGGTTCTCATTAGCTTATTAAAGTTAGATATTTTCGGAAATAATGATTCTTATATAAAATGTAACATTTCATATTCCTAGAAAATGGTAAGACATTTTCCGTTGTAGGTGCAAAAAGGTCAGCATGACAGACATTCACATGGTATTAAAACCATGAACTCTCAACTAGCCAGATTGAAAGCTTATTGTAGTTCACTGGAAAAACACTTGAACTTTAATCTCAAAGTATATTTTCCTTATTATATTAGTTTGCTAGGGCTGCCTTCACATAGTATTATGAACTGGGTGGTGTGAACAACAGAAATTTATTTGCTCACAGTTCTGGAAGCTGGAAGTCTGAGATATAGGTGTGAACAGAATTGGTTACTTCTGAGGCTCCTCTTCGTGGCTTGAAGAGGGCTGCCTCCACCTGTGTTTTTACATGGTCTTTCTCTTATGTGTATCTGCGTCCAAATTTCTTTTTATAAGGCTACCAGTTATATTAGATGAGGGCCAACCCTAGTGACTTTAACTCAATTATCTTTTAAAAGTTTCAGTCACCATTACAATGGCATTCTGGTGAAGTACTAGGGGTTAGGACTTCGACATATGAATTGTATGAGAGACAAATCAGCCTGTGACACTCCACCCCCTGCCACCCATGCAAAGTAGTGCCCCTTTCCTCATCACACACAAAATACATTTACCATTTACTTTGAAGTTCAAAGCACAGCTCTCAAAATCGTTAAAAAACTTGAGGCATTTTTTTTCTTAGAATTAAAGATATTTAGAGGCTTATTTTCTTCTACTTAAAATAGGTAACACACACTTTAATTATGTTATTAACAGTAGCTAATTGATTTGACACACTTTTCCCGAGGGCCTACTCTGTGCCCAACCAGGGGAATGCAGCACTGTCCTCAGGTAAAATCTTTGTTCTAACAGCCTCTGTTATATTTCAGTTTGCCCAGGTCACGACTTCAGAAAGAACTGGAACCATTTCTCATTCATCTCTGTATCCTCAGTGCCTGGAACTTACTTAGAAATCATTGCAAACTAATCTCCTGCCTTCTCTCAATTACATATTTAAAACTGTTTTGGATGTAAATATTTCAATGTATTAAGAGAAAGAACATGTTGAACTGTGAGTCCTGGTTCTATATTATATTGCCAACATCATCACTTACCTTTGTTTCTTCATTGTAAAATAATATGCATTTGGGCCAGAAATCGCTAAGGTTACTTCCAATTCAATAATTCGATGTCTAACTCAGGTTTGGGAGTTCAAAAAGCCTTCCTAGAGGACAAGGCATTTGAGAGTCATCTCGAAGAATAAGTGAGAGTTGAGAGAGGGGCGCTATTTGCAGTGGAAGGATAAGAAGTGATAGCAATGCTAGTGAGCTCCCAGCACTTGGCCCAGGTCTCAGCAGCCGTATTGGTATTTGAACATAAGATTGCTCACCTCCAGGAAAATGCAGAGGTAACACTGCACAATGACTGCTTAGCTGTGCATCACAATTGGCCCTGTAGATCACTGGCCTTAGGTGGTATTCATTGTTTTTGTTCACCCTCTACTACTGTCCTGGTGAGAGTAGGCATGAGGATACATATTGCAAATCTACCTAGCCCATCCTCAAACTTTGCAATAATCTAGAAAAGGCACAATAATTATAATAGCCTAGCAGGTAATATTATTATGAAGGCTCTGTTAAAAAAAGGAGATAACTTGACTGCTACAGCTTAAAATGCATGGGCTTTGGGATAGCTGTCTTCATCATTTAATATCGGGTTTTCCTGATAGATTAAATTGTCCAAGAAAATGATCATATACATGAGATTTTACTGTAATAGACAGTACTATATAACCAAAGCAAAGAGGTAGGTAGAGTTGTATATTAGTCAGCTCAGGCTGACATAGCAAAATATCACAGACTGGATGGCTTAAAGAGTAGGCATTTTTTTTTCTTCCACTAAATCAGGATGCCAGCAGGGTTTGTTTCTGGTGAGGACTGTCCTCCTGGCTTGCAAATAGCTGCCTTCTCACTATGTCCTCACATGACCTTTCCCCAGTGCAGAAAGAGAGGGCACTCTGGTATCTCCTCCTCTTCTTATATGGACACCAGCCATATTGGATCAGGGTCCTACCCTTTTGATCCCATTTATCCCCTTATAGGCTCTGTGTTCAAATATATTTGCATTTGGGGGTTGGGCCTGCCACATAAAAATGGTGTGGGGACAATTTCATCCATAACAATTAGATACAAAGCTGTAAGCACTGCCTTATGCTAAGTATCATATGGACCAGGTAGCCAGAGCTTGCCTTCTAAACTGGAACACAGTATCTTAAAAGCAAGCACAATTCTGAAAATGTAACCAAGTTTCTTAATTTTGTTTCAAAGATAAGAAAGTTGTTTTACATTCCAAATTTTTTTTTTACATCTCTCAGCCTAGTACATTTAAAAATAGATTTGAAACCCAGGAAATTAGCACCTTCGATTTATTCCCAGAACAGATAGCTAATAAGTAGAGAAAATTAAAATTTTTCAGCCAGCTTGCTTTCGTGTTTCGTAACACATACCACTTTGGCTTTGGAGTAGTTTAATTTGAATTAATCACTAGACTCTCTTCAGAGTTGGAAATGAGGTGGTATTTAAAGCAAGTTACATTGTTGGTAAAATCCAACACCTAAAATTTAGCCTGAGGCACACAGGCATACTTAAGTTTGATACTCTGCATATATTTTTTATTAAAACTTCAGATGACAAGAATGATTTCCAAGCTCAAGGTTAAATAATTTGGGCTGGGGGTGTTGGGCTGGGGGGGGGGGGTGGTACTCATGAAATAAGGCCCCCTTAGGAGACAGATCATAGGATAGGAGAAGAAGAATTTCTACCCATTCTATTAAGCTCAGGAATCTTCCCTGAGATGTCTGATTAGACACAAACAAGCATGACAAAAGAATCATCCCAGCTGTCACAGTATTTTCAACACCTGGCAACAATGTTGTGCAAATGTACAAATGACTGTGATTGTCAACTCAGGTGTCAGTGGTGACCTGTCTCTCTGTTGATCTCAACCCCTATGTTGCCAGCCCTGCCAGACTCACCTCTTCCTTGATCAGAGGAAATATAACAAGGGAAAAGGAACTGCTACTACCCCAAAACATTTTCTCTCACTTGGGCTTTTGGAAATCACTTGGAATGGGGAAGACAGTTTTGGCTTGTCCTGAGGATCCATTAGAAGGTGACATCATCCTGCCTCTGTTTTCAATGAGAGCATTTAACGTTATCAGCAAAGCCAAGTCATCTCCAAGCATAACACGGTCTCAAAACCAGTTAAGCATGTGACAACTTCCCTAGATCATAGACAAAAGTATTTGGGAGAAAACCGTTGACCCCCAGGAAGTAGGTACACAATGAGCATTAGTCAGTATTCAGAGGCGTTTGGTGGATGTTACATAGTTTAAATTTCTGTCTGATAAACTGCATTGCTGTTAAGTGTTAAACCCAATGAATACAGGATGAATTTTTTGAATGATGATGTGACCTTTTTAAAAGTGCCAACTATAATTATCACTGTAACCCTTGGATGTTAACAAAAGAAAATGACTGTGAAGCTATCACTTCCGTCCTCTCTGGATCTGTGTTCTGATTCCTAGCAGACTGCTTGCCAAACACTCTGGCCGCAGGGTCAGAGAACATTTGTCATTTCAGCTGTGGGGACCAGACAGCAGGAGTACCATCACCCTTCCAGTGATATTGCTGCTCCAGACCACCAGTGGGCAGTCAGCCAGCTGGGCTCTTTGTACTTTCTCTTTATGCCCTGCAGTTTCACTTCAGGGGAAGCCTGTTTCTGCTGCAAATCTTTGTAAAAGACAAAGATTCCAACAGAGGAACACTTGGTGCCTCAGGTAGAAGTAGCCTGGCAGTGGGGAGTATTCAGGAGCCGCACAGAAGGATGTGTATTTCTACAGAGACCACCACAGGGAAGTGGAAGCCATGGTGGACTCTAAGGCCCCTAGAGAGCCTTTATTTTTCCTCCTTTATCCCATTCACTCATTCATTCAGTAGATTGTTTTCTAGGTTCTGGGACCATGCTGTTTAAGGAACCAGCGAAGAGACTTGCCTTCATGAAGCTTTAAGTATAATGGTAGAAGTGATGGAATAAACAAGGCTTTTTCAACCTTTTTGCACTACTGACATTTTGCTCCAGACAATTCATGGGAGGGAAGGAGAACTGTCCTGTGCGTTGTAGGATATATAACAACATCCCAGGTCTTTACCCACTAGATGCTAGTAGCAACCCCGGTTTCCCAGGTGTGGCAACTAAAAATGCCTCCAGGCTTTGCCAAATGTTCCCCAGGGTGCGAGTAGGGTCAAAATTGCCCTGAGTTGACCTAAGCTGTAATATAGAGAAACTAACAAACAGAATGTGTGTGTCTGTGTGTGTATCTGTAACTTATAACAAGTATCACTAGGGAAACAAACAAGAAAATAGGTGAGAGAGAGTCAGAGAATGGAACTAATTTACATTAGGTGGTTAGAAATAATCTCTTTAAGGGGATGATATTTACAAGGAAGCCTAAGGGAAGATAACTGAATATAGGAGTGTTCCAGAACAAAGAAAGAACAGTACACAGGCCCTGCAGGAGGACAGAGTTTGATCCACTCAGGAAAGTAATGCAGGCCTGTGTAAGTGGAGGTGCTAGAGGCAGGTGAAGGTCATATCATGCAGGGCCTTAGAAACTGCGATAGGGAGTGTGGATTTTATCATAAGCATGGTGGGAAGGCACTGAACAATTTCAAACAAGCAAGATGCATGACTTGACTTACTTTCCCCTGTGATATAGAGAATATATTGGCGAGAATGGAATGGAGTGGGCATGAGTAGCCGTTATTATTCTCAGTCTATTGTGTGATGGCACTTTGTATGTTTGTGTATGTACTAAGGACTCGTAGGGGAACATAAAAAGTAAAGGAATAAAGGATAATGTTGAAGAGCCCCATCAATATGGGAAAATTAATGTGCTGCAAAATCTAATCTTAAATACTGTTATTTAAAAGGAAATGCTGATGGTACAAAATCAAAGTGGCAAAGTGATAAGAGCCATCTGAATATTGCTTTGGGGCTGTTTTCCAATCTGTAAAATGAAGATCAAAATAGAATGTATTACACATGGATTAAGGAAGGCTGAGATAATTAAGTGAAGCCTTATTGTAATGATGGGAGCAAATCCCTAAAATGGTAGTTACGAATATAGTTATTTTAATTGTTTTTATCCATAACAATAGCATAAACTTTTTACATGTAAATATCACGTTTTACTTCCTATATGTCTTCCTGAGCACTGTCATCCTACAATCTATTTCCCAGCTGGGCTTTGCAATGAAAATTTGCATTTAATTATTTTAAACATTAAAAAAAGATTTCAGTGCATCTTTAAAAAGTAGTCATAGAGCAAAGAATCCCTTCAATGGAATAATTTTACTTCTTAATATAATCTATAGTGTTGATAGCCAGCTTTAAAGAGCCATAAAAGAAAACATGATTATATTTTTGATAGAAACAGAATCTAAATGAAATTTGTCCGAAGCAATCATTGATCCACAAGTGTGGATTGATGCTTACTATGAAGAAGGTACATATTTGGTGCTGGGACGCAACAGGTATAAAACTCTACAAATGGCCTGGGCCAGTGCAAGGGTAGAGGAGACACACATTCTTATAATCATCACAGGACGAAAATGTGAATTTGTGGGCAGATGCTGCCACAAATTAAGAGTGGTAGACACTCTTAAGGCACTTACCATGTACCAGGAACTAGTCATGATACTAACTCATTCTGTGCTCATAATAAGGTAGGTATTTTTATCCTCACTTTATAGCAATGAAGCTGAGGAACTAGAGACGTTTAGTAACTTGTCCCAAAACACATAGCTAGCAAGTGATGGAGCTGGAGTTTGAAATTAGGAACTTTTTTTCCAGAGTCTGGGTCTTAACCATTAACATACACTGCTGCAAAAGAGGAAAATAGGAGCGAGAAGAACAAACTGGAACTGTAAGAAGCCCAGTGGGGCTGTTGTGCATAGCAGGGTGTGTGTGGACAAGGAGGGGTGTTTAGGAGGAGGGAGGAATGAAACTGTAATTAGGGTAGCCCTAAATACTGAAGCCCTTCCATCCTCCACTACTCCTGAAGCTTCTAATTCCAAGCCAAACTGGTTCCATTTTGTCTGCTATGAACAATAGCCTATTAGAAGATTCTAACAAAAATTTCCAAAGTGATCATTGATGTTCCTTCCCCACAATGCATTACTGTTACTTAATTTCTTTGTATGTACTGCCAGATTTATCAACAAGACCCATTCAAGCTGATCTTTTAATTTTTTTCTTCTATGGTTACTTCTCATCTTCATTAACTTAATTACATCCCAATAAATAGAGCCTTTTCTTAATTAGCAGCATTCTAATCCTTGACCTTGGGGTGTACAAATAGCAACAGACATTGTTCAGCAGTTTAAGAGGAAATATCCCAATGTATCTTGTGTGTTATGTTTGCCTTTTGTTCACAACATGCTTCTATTAATTTAGTATTCAAAAAGCATTGTAGATCTCATTTCATCTGGAATAAAATTCCGTATGTGGAAATTCTAACATTGTGCTTAGCACATGGTATTTCGTCCAAATGTCCATTTCCTGCTTCCCTTCTTTCCATGCTCAGAATTATGCTTGGATAACTTGGCTGATAAAGTAATTCAAAACTCGGTTTGAGCTCAGAACTGTATAACTAATATTATCCTAGTAAAGTTAGCTAAAGCAAGTAGTTTGCCAAAACTCCTCATCTATTTACCCCAACCAACTGCTTGTTGATCAACTAAATTGTCACATATCATCTCATTCTTTTCTAGCTCAATTAGGAACCTATTTCTTGAACAAACAGCAACAAAAATATTGACAAGTGTTTTTCCCATTGCAAACTGAAAGCATACACCATTAAACACATTGCCAAATTTCCACTAAGGGTAGGAATGATGAAAATCCAACTTTGCACTTTTTTTCCAAAAAAAAAAAAGCTGGGCTCAGTGGCTACACCTGTAATCCCAGCACTTTGGGAGGCCGAGGTGGGCAGATCACAAGGTCAGGAGATCAACACCATCCTGGCTAACACGTTGAAACCCCGTCTCTATTAAAATTACAAAAAATTAGCCAGGCATGGCAGCATGCGCATGTAGTCCCAGCTACTTGGGAGGCTGAGGCGGGAGAATGGCATGTACCTGGGAGGCAGAGCTTGCAGTGAGCCGAGATCGCTCTACTGCACTCCAGCCTGGGTGACAGAGTGAGACTCCATCTCAAAAAAAAAAAAAAAAGAAAAAAGAAATCCACAGATCTTTCAAGGCTATGGTACTTTGGCCAAATTTTGAATATTTTAGCCACAAAAGCCAACAGAGGATATAAAGGCTTTCTCAAAGATCATCAAATAATGATACCAAAAACCTATTCTTACATATGGGGACAGGTGGTATTAACCACAGGGGTACTTAGATCAGCACTGCCCAATAGAATTTTCTGTAATTATGGAAATGTTCTCTGAATTGCCCCATGTAGCAGCCATAGCCTCATGTGGGCATTGAGCACTTGAAGTGAGATTGGTGTGGCTGAAGAATGAAGTACTTAATTTTAATCAATTTAAATTTAAACTTAAACAGCAACATGTGGCTAATGGCTACCATCTGGAAGAGCACAGCTAAAGTTTCCTGGAATAAAAGTAAGAGGAAGAAACCAGGAACTTCTAACTTTAAGGCAATAACTACCAGAGAGTAGATGGGACTTTAAAAAATCTCAAAAAGTGGATTTGGAAATGACCGTGGATTAAATCTCTCCTATGACTAAAGAACACTTAGGCTGAAGTCAAGCAGAACTTGAAGGATGTTCAACACTGTGTCCATTTCATTAAGAACTTTGAAGCATGGAGTTGTCAAACCAACCTAACTCCTTCATAAAATGGCATCTTTAATTAACTGTTCAAGATATCATCAATTAGCCGGGTGAGGTGGCGGGCACCTGTAGTCCCAGCTACTCGGGAGGCTGAGGCAGGAGAATGGTGTAAACCCGGGAGGCGGAGCTTGCAGTGAGCTGAGATCCGGCCACTGCACTCCAGTCCGGGCGACAGAGCGAGACTCCGCCTCAAAAAAAAAAAAAAAAAAAAGATATCGTCATTCATGTTTAAGATGAAATTCACCATTTGTCCACTGAAAGCTATAGTCTGCCCTGCTGCCTTTGCATGTAGTATCTTCAGTAGATAATTGCTTCAACCCTTGTTGGGAGTTGTTCCACTGATCTGAGGCCCACAGTCCTCTATCAAACACTACTCTGAGCCAAAGCCAGTGTGGCTGCAAATCTTTTTAATTTTATTTTTTAGGGACAAGGTCTTGCTGCATTGCCCAGGCTAGAGTGCAGTGGCATAATCATAGTTCACTGCAACCTCAAACTTGGAGACTCAAGTGATCTTCTTGCCTCACCTTCCTATCTGGGACTGCAGACATATGCCACCACAAACAGCTAACTTTTTAGAATATTTTTTACAGATAGGGTCTCACTATGTTGTCCAGGCTTATCTCAGACTCCTGGCCTCAAGCAATCCTCCTGCTTCAGCCTCCAAAAGAACTGAGATTACAGGTGTCATTGCAGCTGGCCACTTCAAATCTTTGCAAGCTAACTTACTTTGCTTCAAAAAAGCACATCTAAATTATTCATCAACTTGAAAATACATTATTATATCAAAACTACCCAATTTTAGAACAGAAATTTCTTTAAAATAGGTTTATGGCGAATTCTAACTAGAGGTTCTTCTTCTTTTGCCTAAACTGTGTCCACTAGGCTAACTCCTATTCATTCTTCAAGATTTAACTTGAGCCTCAATTTCTTTGTAATGTCTTCTCTTACCCCACTTCCCAGGTCTCAGGCTTTCCCTAAATCATTGTAAGATAATGAAGACGCAGCAATGACTGTTCTTGTTATCCTCCCTAACTGAACTTCAGCTAAACGAAGACAGGGACTCCATCCTATTTATTTTCCTGAGCATCTAATGGTGTCTGGACACACAGTGTCATTGTTTGAAAAATGAGTACATGTTCACTCTAAAGTTACGAGAACATTGATTGAGAATAATTCCATGAGAATATGGTAGAAAAATTCCAAGGGTCAGGTAATGAGAGTTCTGTTAGTCTATATCAGGAAAATTACTTGGGAGATAGATCATGCAGGTTCCTATAAATCTTTTTTTTTTTTTTTTTTTTTTGAGATGGAGTCTCACTCTGTCACCCAGGCTGGAGTGCAGTGGTGTGATCTCTGCTCACTGCAAGCTCCGCCTCCTGGGTTCACACCATTCTCCTGCCTCAGCTTCTCGAGTAGCTGGGACTGCAGGCACCCGCCACCACGCCCGGTTAATTTTTTTTTTTTTTTTTTTTTTTTGTATTTTTAGTAGAGACGGGGTTTCACCATGTTAGCCAGGATGGTCTCGATCTCCTGATCTCGTGATCCACCCGTCTCAGCCTCCCAAAGTGCTGGGATTACAGGCATGAGCCACCACACCAGACCAGGTTCCTATAAATCTTATTCAAGAATTTTTATTTTAAAACTGTAATTGATCATTGGCATTCAAGACAGAAATGTTCAGATTCTTTAGAGAATCCTCTGATCACATGTACTTTTGTAGTATGAAATTCTTCCCCATAAAGCAAGTGGTTGTAGATGCAGAGAGAACCCTAGGCTTGTAATGTTTTGAGTGCTGGGTAAAAGTTCAGCTCATGCCCTAACTGATCATGCCCAAAGCTCTCAGTGCCCAAGATTCAACGTTGCGTGGTGGCAAAATGACAAGCCCCGTTTCACGTTGCAGACCTGTCAGGGTTACTGGCAAATTATAAAAACAGGCATTCTATTTACTAACAGTGGTTTCCATAAGATGCAATTATTTCCTCAAAAGCATACCCTGAAATGGTCTTTTCTCTTTATTATGGAAATAGCCTTTAACTTCGTGGTCATGGCATGAGAATACTCCAGATGATTTGAGGCATTCTAAATTTTTGCCCCATTTTTTAAAAGAGTGGTTGATAGAAATGCATGGGGAGATGCTGCAATTAGGAAGAAGAAAATTTGCAGACATGTCCCCTTTATTTTTTATTTACTTATTTAGTTTTAGAGACAAAGTCTCATACTGTCACCAGGCTAGAGTGCAGTGGCACAACCATAGCTCACTGTAACCTTGAATTCCTGGGGTCAAATGATCTTCCCTTGTTGGCCTCACAAAATGTTGGGACTTTAGACATGAGCCACCATGCTCACTTTAAACAGCATCCAAACCCCTGAAAGATGTGTATTGGAAGGTGGCTTGAACGCATGTTTCCTTACAAAGAATGAATCACAGTAAGCCAGCCAGTGAGTCAAAGGAACAAATGACTTTTTTGTTGTCATTCAGGATGGATAGCAATTCTGAGATGCCAGGCACAACCCTCTGTTAAAAAATCCATCAGACACAAAGCCTTCCTAAATTTCCAGAAGAAATCAATGGAAAAATAAAATTTGGTTTACACAATTTATCTCCAACATGGCTTTGCAGGAGCCTATCGCCTGTTAGGTAAAGAGGAGGCACACCTGTTTGAAACATGAAGTCATTTTACACAAACACACCTACCTGGGGACACGCTTACGGCAGACCACTGGCTGTAGTGACAGGTTGGTCAACCTGAACAATGGTGTTGCCTTGTCACTGAGGCATGTGAACTTGATGCAAGAATGACAGCAACAGCTAGTGCAATATTAGCCATGAAATGCAAAGACACAGACTGGCAGGCTGTGTTTCTAAGCAGCCTCTCCCACAGAAGCCTCTACGGCATGCTTTAGTCACAGGCAGCAGTCACAGAATCTGATCTGACAATTCCGACATCGTTCTCAGCCGACTCAGTAAGCTGTGTTTGCCCATTACAGGAATGGCAGTGTCCAGGGACTGAGTATTCCCTTGAGCAAAGTTCTGTAATTTCTCTCTGGCATATCCAAGAGAATTGAGACAACAGATAAGAATCCAGGAGAAAGAAAATCTTCCTGGGTTATGAGTTATGATCGGTTATGAGTTCAACAATTATCTACTTCTTCCTCATTTATTTCCACACTTCCTCTAATAGGCCCACACTGTTTGAGGGGAGGGTAAAGTCAAGTTCCAGAATCATCAATTAATCTTTGCAAAGATTAATCTGTCTTTGAAATGTCCTGGGAATGCATCCAATGATGAAGTAGAAGCTCCACAACATATAAGGACTACATCATTATAAAACGGAATACTCACTATTCAGTTTCACTCAGTAATTTACAGTTTGTAATGCATTCTGACATCAATTAATTTACTTGATACTCAAAATAACTCTCTAAGGAAGACATCAGTATCCCCTTTCATGAAAGAGGAAGCTCAATCATTGACTGTAAAAGATTGCTCAAGATCCAGTTTGATGATGATAAAAGTGGGATGCCCACTAAGGTCTCCACATTCCTACTGTCAGTCACACCCACTCACCCTAATGCAACAACGCCTTCCCGTAAGATCACCTCTTTTCTTTCTAAATAAAAAATGGACCTAGTGTTTGGATATATCAGTTTTTTTCTGAAATTGGCATGCTGTTGCCAATGAGTTTAGACTGTTGCCATAATCCAGATGGAAGGCCATTTCAGGGTAAGCTCTTAGAAGAAACATTTGCATTGCCCTGGAGAGTTTGAAAGCTGGGTCATCATAATATCAACAGGGATCATAGCACAAGGAAGACAATGTGGAAACAAAGACACCACTACTGTGTTCTCCCTGCATTAGTTGTATCTAAAGGCTCGGTCAACAATTGGAAGTCAAGGGAAATCAAGGGGAACAGACAGCAAATGATTTGGCAGAATCTCCCAGAAGCTTTCGGTCTGAGCTTCTCAGCTTTGCCAGCTGTTGAATATGTGTCCAAAATGTGCTTGTCTTCCCAGGTTTTCCTCTAATTTAGGATGTCCAACATCCTCTCACAGACCTGTTAATTTTCCACTGTATTTCCTAATTTGCTGACCCCCTCTTGACAGCCAAACTTAAAACCTTCCACCTCTGTCTCCCTCACCTCCAACATCCAGACAACTCAAAGACAATCCTACATGGTGTGTATTAAATGTGTTACATCTCCCCATTTCTTCACTGTCATTCAGTATGTCCAGCACCAATTTTGCTTCTTCAGAAATTCCAGCACCTCTCTGGAGTTTCATGCATTTCTTTCATACTCCTCTCTCTCTATGAGTATCTGTGGACACAGTGTGGCTAGACCCATCTTGCCCAAGCACAGCTGCAATCACACTTCCCCCTTACCCGAAAACATCTACTGGCTCCCATTTACCTGATGATCTAAGTGTCATTCCCCCAAGCTGCCCTTCCATCTCTCCCATTAATGTGTTGCAAGTATTTCCTTTCACAACTGCCCTGTAAGGGCAAGGCTTACAGAGTTACTGACCCTTCAGTGAACATTCTCTAGTTTGTTTTCTTTCTTCCCATAGATCTGTTCTTTATTAAGTGTTATTCACTCTTCAAGGCCTATTTTAATATTACCACCTTTTTAAAGTTTTCACAACTTCCCCTAAAGTTTCTCCTTCCTTTAAACTCCTACTACCTTTTTAAATTAGTGATGCTACATATGTAGCATCACTAATGAAAAATACATGCAATATATGTATGCAGTATATTTTATTTATATGTCATAAAGCAGTGAAATGTACAAGTCTTAAATGTGTTTGGGATACATTTTGACAAATGTGTACATTTATGTAACTGTTGCTCACAACAAGATATAGATTTCCATCATTCAGAAAGTTTTTTATGTCCCTTTCTAGTCAGGACCCATCTTCAGATAACCATTATTCCGATTTGATCATCGTAGACTAGTTCTGCTTTTGCTTGAATATCATATGAATGAAATCATATAGTATATACTCTTATGTGTCTGTATAATTATACTCTATTTTTTGAGATTCAATCATGTCATAATATATATACAGCCCTGTACTCCTGAAATACTTTGTTTCCACATTTTATAAGACATCCTTGCCTAACAAATGACCTCTTTTGGGCAAGGTTCCACACCAGTTTATCTTCCTGTCCCCAACAATGCCCTACACAGGGTTTTACATATAGTTGATGACCAACGCATGTTGGGCAAATGATCAATTTCATTCTTAGCTCACTAGATGACTTTAGCTAGAAAGATCACATGGAAGCAAGATAGCATGATCTGTGTAAAACTACGTGCTACTGGGACAAGTGTTCTGGGACAGGTGTTCTATAGCAATGAGGGTTTATTGAGCATGATGTGAAGAGAAAGACAGTGCAATATCTATGGCACTTTATATTCTGTGAGAATTGATAGCAAAGGCTCAGTGCCTCGTGTGATAAAATTCTGCATTTTGACATGCCCACATGCCTGGAATTGGTTACCATGCTCTGAATTCTGTGGATATTATAAGCACAAATTTTAAACTAAAATGTCAAAAATTCTACTTGTTCTCCAATAATAATGGAATGTGATCCATGTTGGAAATTTAAAATCTGAATGATGCCAGTCAAGCATATAGAAGGAAAATATATTCCATTTGCTCTTTGAGTTTTTATGTAATGAGAATTTAAGGAAAGTCTGAGAAATACTATTTATAGCAGTAACTATAGCCTGGTACTTTAAGCTTGTAAAGTCTTAGAACTGAGTGGCAATCTAATGGGATTGGAAAACTGTAAAAATTATGAAAATGATGTGAAGCTTTCTGGAGTGATATCATCTGCATTTTTGGGTAAAGGACGAATTGTTTTGTTTCCCAACTGAAGTCAGGACTATATAATACAATGTCAAGACCTCTGACTTTCAACTAAGCCATGACAATGACTAACCACTAGATGTGTCTGCCTCTGACAGCTATTTTGTCCATTCACAAACCACTCAGTAAAGGAGTCATAATTATAGAGCAACTATTAAAGAGTAAAGTTTTAGAGCCCTGGAAGTTTCCACTTTGTCTCTCTGGTGATTATTGTCAAGATGGTTGTTGACTCAATCAAAACTGAATAAATTAATCATTAACCAATTTAGTCAGTGAAAGGAAAAGTTTCCTAGTGATTGTTTGCAAATGAAGCAGTAAACTCAATTTCTTCCTACTTCTTCCAAAAACTCTGACTCCAGAAATGTCTAGAACTTTTTACTTCTGGAATGGTACTTTCTGACCCTCTGCCATTGTAGTAACTAATCTGAAATTTGATTTTGAGACCAATTATCTGCTGGAACTAAAAGGAAAAGATAAAATAGAAATTACAGACAGTAAGAAGAACTAACAATATATTATTCAAAAGGTTCAAATGTGTCCTGCGTTTAATCCAAATTCATATCATATAACAAGAATATATGAAGCAGGCAAAGAATAAAACCATGGAATATTTAGAAGCACTTGTGGCTGAATATTATCTAATCTTGCTATAGAGAAGGACTTTCTAGGGCAGTGGTTTTTAACACTGGTGGCACAATAGCATCACTTTGGGAACATTTGAAAATCTTGATACCAAACTAAGCAAACTGGGATGTCCAGGGGAGGGGAGGATGGGGAGAATCCGAGCATCAGCGGTTTTCAAAGCTGATGATTCCCATGTACAGCCAAGGCTAATAATTATTGATCTTAAAAGCAAAAGAAGAAATAATAAAGAAAATAATGCCCAATGATGTGACTATATAACAACATGAAATTCTGATAAACATTACAAACAATACAAAATACAAAAACAGGGACAATAGTGGAAATACATATCAAAGACAAGGACTTAACGTTTAATACATGAGAAACCCTTATAAATTCATAAGATCACATTTTCTACATTGTCGTTTTGTTTTGTTTTGGTATTTTCTATGAGCTCACTCTCTCCTACCATGTTTACTTTGAAATCTAGATGGAGAAAACAGTAATTTAAAAAACATCAACATTTTCCAGACAGTTCAGTGTGTAAATACATCGTACCTCCTATTTCCTACTGCCTAGCTTTTCTGCATCTAAAAGTCCTTATAAAATAAGTCTATGTACCAAAACAACCACATCTAGTGAACTGTTAACAAGGAACTTAACCCAGGGCTTGCTTTTCTGACTTTAGCGTACATAAAAATTACCTGGGGGTCTTGGTAAATGTATGTTTTTGCCTAGGAATCTACATTCCTAGAAAACTTCCAGGAGCTACCAATACACCTTATCCTGGGACTACATTTTGAGTAGCAAATACTTAGTCAACTTTCCAAACTTTAGAGAGGGGTAGAGTTTGTATTTGCCTTTATTTTCCTAAGAATCTCGTACTGGTACCAAAACAGAGATATAGACCAATGGAACAGAACAGAGTCCTCAGAAATAATACCACACATCTACAGCCATCTGATCTTTGACAAACCTGAGAGAAACAAGAAATGGGGAAAGGATTCCCTATTTAATAAATGGTGCTGGGAAAATTGGCTAGCCATAAGTAGAAAGCTGAAACTGGATCCTTTCCTTACTCCTTATACGAAGATTAATTCAAGATGGATTAGAGACTTAAATGTTAGACCTATTACCATAAAAACCCTAGAAGAAAATCTAGGTAGTACCATTCAGGACATCGGCATGGGCAAGGACTTTATGTCTAAAATACCAAAAGCAACGGCAGCAAAAGCCAAAATTAACAAATGGGATCTAATTAAACTAAAGAGCTTCTGCACAGCAAAAGAAACTACCATCAGAGTGAACAGGCAGCCTACAGAATGGGAGAAAATGTTTGCAATCTACTCATCTGACAAAGGGCTAAT
>NC_045435.1:53356245-53435415 GCF_002776525.5 Piliocolobus tephrosceles | reverse complement strand
GCCATCAGAGAAATGCAAATCAAAACCACAATGAGATACCATCTCACACCAGTTAGAATGGCAATCATTAAAAAATCAGGAAACAATAGGTGTTGGAGAGGATGTGGAGAAATAGGAACACTTTTACACTGTTGGTGGGATTGTAAACTAGTTCAACCATTATGGAAAACAGTATGGCGATTCCTCAAGGATCTAGAACTAGATGTACCATATGACCCAGCCATCCCACTACTGGGTATATACCCAAAGGATTATAAATTATTCTACTACAAAGACACATGCACATGTATGTTTATTGCGGCACTATTCACAATAGCAAAGACTTGGAATCAACCCAAATGTCCATCAGTGACAGACTGGATTGAGAAAATGTGGCACATATACACCATGGAATACTATGCAGCCATAAAAAAAGGATGAGTTTGCGTCCTTTGTAGGGACATGGATGCAGCTGGAAACCATCATTCTTAGCAAACTATCACAAGAAGAGAAAACCAAACACTGCATGTTCTCACTCATAGGTGGGAACTGAACAATGAGTTCACTTGGACTCGGGAAGGGGAACATCACACACTGGGGCCTATCATGGGGAGGGGGGAGGGGGAAGGGATTGCACTGGGGAGTTATACCTGATATAAATGATGAGTTGATGGGTGCTGACGAGCTGATGGGTGCAGCACACCAACATGGCACAGGTATACATATGTAACAAACCTGCACGTTATGCACATGTACCCTAGAACTTAAAGTATAATAAAAATAAAAAAAATAAAAAAGTGATAGAGGGAGAGGTAAGACATAATTTAGACATACATACTGTGCACTCTCAGACAAAATACTTCAACTATTCTCATTCTCATACAAACAAATGAAATATTGATGGTTAAAATCTGGTGTTTTGAGTGTGTTCCTGCTTTCTCTAGAAAATGAAATACTTAAGTTGCTTTTGTAAAAGACATTTGGTCAAGTAAGTCTATATACAGTGGCCACCAGGAAAGAAATAAGGTCATAGGACTGTATTAACCATGTGAGTTCCGTGCATGCTCTAAATAAGGCTGTGCTTATCAACGTAAGATAAGTATCAAAGTACTTTTGGGGTAATCCAGGGTAATGAGCTCAGTCTCACTTGAATTTATTAGTTTGACAACTCAAACAATCACGTCTTAACTGGCATGTTGATCCTCACAGTCAAACATAATGCAAATTACAAGGTAGACATTCAGTAAATATTTGATGAATAAATGAGAAATATCTGTTTCTCATGTATGAGAACAGGAAAATAAATAAGCACATGGCATGCATTCATTTTATAGATCATGAATGGATCTATGCTCCCTAACAATTTTTATCCATGAGCAGAGAACACAGAACTCTGTAAGTGCCCAAATACTTGATGACTCAATACTGAGAGATAGGCTAGCTTAGTAAGAGAATCAAGGAGATTCCCAAGTCTCCTGAGTCCTTAGGATGGGGCTTTTTGCAGTTTGTCACAGACCGCAAGGATTTTAATCACATCACATCCTAGGTGATTGTTCAACATGCAGATTCCTATACCCCATACTTGGGATTTCAGCATCCAGTTCAAGCCATTCTCTTTGAGAGCCACTGTCAGAGACAGAAGCCTGGTACCAGAGCTCTGGCTTCAATTTCTCCTCCTGCCATTTATTGGCTGCATGATCTTAAGCACACTGCTTATGCTTTCTGAGAATTGGTTGCAACTTCAGTATCCACAAGCCCAGTGAAAAACAAACAAACAAACAAAACAGGGCACTAATGGGTGATAGGGCACAGTGGGACTCTGGAAAACTGAAGTACTCATGCCCTGCTTTAAAAGAGTCATTCCTCTAAAATAAAGGTGGCCAGGCCTTGAGAATTTTAAAGAAAAGTTAGAAATCGAGAGTTTTACCTAAAAAGTTGAGACTTGAAAATGCTAGTCATTTATCCACAATTTTTAAAACACCGTGCATACTGTTGTATAGGTCAGAAGCTGTGCACTGGCCAGCAGGTTAGGGACTCTATCTTAAATCCTTGCTTTTTATTTCTTTTAACTGTCAAACGAGGCTAATAACACCTACCATACAGGATTGTGTGGCAGGGGTCAGAGACAATGTCATTGAAAAGCACTTTATAAATCATCAAGCATCCAAGTAAGAGGTTATTAGTATCATTATCATCATCAGAATTATTGTCCCACAGTGCCTAAGTGTTTTACATGTGGAGGAGGAGAGAAAGGAGGATATTTCTTTCTAAAATGCATTTACCCATTCACAGTAGAAGCAGTATGTTCTTTCCCTTAACATGTCTTTTGTATGTGAGATATGAATAATGGTCATTTAAGAGGCTGGGCCATTCCATGGTCTTTTCTACATGTAGTCTTGAAACAAAATCATCAGATGGTGTATGTACATGTATGTGCACTACATGTACGTATGTCCTTTGTCATTTATCCACAATTTTTAAAACACTGTGCATCTTGTGTGTGTGTATATATATGTCTGTACATATATATATGGCATGATTTAAAGCATGTGTGATTAACAAGATGCCAAAAGAATACAAAAAAGAATGGAGAAGAAGTTGTGGACATGCATAAACATATCTCTGCAACCACAGACCTTCTGATAATATAATTTGCAGAAATAGTTAGTTTTAATAGCACAGGCTTAACTCCTCAGTTGTCTCCTGGTTGCCATTTGATGTATATTATGTTAGAGAGTAACATGATTTTTCTTTGTTCTGTCAAATTACTTAAATAATTCAATTCCCTCCCAGATAAGTTCTTAGAATATTAACAGATGCAGAAACTAAGGAAAAAATGTTATTCCTAAATCTTTATTCCTCTCCATACTGAACACTGTAACATAGTATCTCACTTCTCAGTCTTTGAAAGGGTAGTCCTGGGAATGTTAGCTGGGGAAAATGAGAATGTGAACCATCATCCTGACAAATTACCATAGAAAATTTTTTAGCCTCAATTATCTGGATTTTTCCATGTAGATTTTTAAGGCCAACTTTTTCTGGAAAATTGTCCCCATGACTTTACAGTCTTGGGGACAATTTTCCAGACTGTCTGGACAGTCTGCATAAATTCTGCATTGATTTCACTCTCCCTTTCCGGATCAGGACCAGAGCATACAGCCCTCTGCTTGGTCCTAGTGGAGGCTCCCTGCCCATCAGCCCCCGTCTGGTTCTCCACTGAGACTCAGACTGCCCTTGAAGCTTCATTGACCAGAAACATCTTTCCACAGATGCCCCTTCAGGTTGTGCGTTGAGCATGCAAACAGGGGATAGAAAAGAACTAGGTTTCACATCCCTACCCAAAGCTCTGGCTTTCCTGCCCATTTTCCCCAAAATGAGCCTTGCCTACCACTAGACAGGAGGAATAACTGAGACCTTGCCTCAGAAACCACTAATTACTTCCCTATACCTCACATTTTCCTAAACTGAGGTAGATGGATCAAAGAGATCATGGAAACCAAACTTCAAAGAAGCTGAATTTTCTACTGACATTTGGCTGGGCACGGTGGCTCATGCCTGTAATCCCAGCACTTTGGGAGGCCGAGGCGGGCAGATCACGAGGTCAGGAGATCAAGAGCATCCTGGCCAACATGGTGAAACCCCGTCACTACTAAAAATACAAAAATTAGCTGGGTGTGGTGGTGCGTGACCGAAATCCCAGCTACTCAGGAGGCTAAGGCAGGAGAATCGCTTGAACCCAGGAGGCAGAGGTTGCAGTGAGCTGAGGTTGCCCCACTGCACTCCAGCCTGGGTGACAGAGGAAGACTCCGTCTCAAAAAAAAAGAAAGAAAGAAAAAAAAAGCCTACATTCCCTAGACCCACCAAACCTAACTGACAAGCTAATCTCTATGAGCCACAGAGTCATAAGATACAAAATCTTAACTTGGCTCCCGGAGTGCAGTGTTGGAAGTGACAGTGTGGTTCTGTGTGCTACTGGGAGGAAGTGTTGAAAATAAGCTTTTGTGGACCTGTCTATGACTGAGCTATCACCCTTTGCATTTAGCCTCTGCAGGTGGTCATCTTCCCCAATCTGACCCCGGTTTTCCTTTCTATGTCCAAAGTTTCCTGCTATTTGGGAGTAGAATTTATCACACCCATTCCTTGCATAAATAAGTTATTTTATTTTATCATTACTTGGGGAGTGTCTGTTTGGTTGTTTTAAATCAGAAGGACTTTTGCTAAGCCCTCATTAACAAGTTTAAAGATCTATCAGAATATTGCATCTCTTCATTTGTCTTTCTCTTGGTTTTGAACTTAAATCTAACAAGCAGCTCACAATCTAATGCAAAAGAGAAATCTTCTGTCCATGCAGAGTCCGTGCACCATGGCGGTCACACTGGTTTTCTCCTTTCTTCTAATGTGTTTGCCTGGGTGGACCACAGTCAATAATTATTTTTATTTATTATTATTATTTGAGACAGAGTCTCACTCTGTTGCCCAGGCTGGAGTACGGTGGTGCAATCTCAGCTCACTGCAACCTCTGCCTCCCAGGTTCACGCAATTATCCTGCCTCAGCCTCCTGCGTAGCTGGGATTACAGGCATGTGCCAACACGCCCGGCTATTTTTTTCTTTTGTATTTTTAGTAGAGAGGGGGTTTCGCCATGTTGGTCAGGTTGGTCTCGAACTCCTGACCTGATGATCCACCCGCCTTGGCCTCCCAAAGTGCTGGGATTACAGGCATGAGCCACCATGCTCGGCTGATCACAGTCAATTTTTAAGCCATCATGGTGCAGTTAGTCCTGTCAGGTCCAATAATGAACTTCTAAAAGGTCCTTGTTAGTGCCGCAGTACACGTGGGCCCAAAGATATGCTTGTAATTTTTTGTCAACAGCTTTTGCCTTGTTTCTCATGTCCAAAAAAAGACAGCCACAAGTCTTCCTGTGCTTCATGGTGATTCTGG
Source organism: Piliocolobus tephrosceles (assembly GCF_002776525.5). Classification (NCBI taxonomy): domain Eukaryota; kingdom Metazoa; phylum Chordata; class Mammalia; order Primates; family Cercopithecidae; genus Piliocolobus; species Piliocolobus tephrosceles. The sequence continues at coordinate 53,430,496 of NC_045435.1, read as the reverse complement.
GGGGAAGGTTATGTGTATATGTGTGCATGTATGAGAAGTTGAAAGATGGAGTTAGCATCTTTGATGATAATGAATGGTTCTGGATTGCAATTCCTCTTCAGGCCAAAAAAGACTTTCCTCCTAGTCTAAAAGAAGTAATTCCACAGCTGGGCTGTTTCATTAATCAGAATAGCATTCCTCAGGGAGCCATGTGAAGTCTGTATTCTGGAGGTCATTCTCAGGCGCTGAGGCAGGAAAAGGGTGTGCATCACAAGGCTACATTACCAGGTATACTTGTAGAGGTGAACCCATCAAGGGCCGAAGTTCGATCCGTTTGTATCCATTCTGTCCTGATAATGTTCCCTTGGCATTTTATCCTACTGGCCCATAGTCCATGCTTGATGAAAGTTTGCTAAATAGATAATGGATGATTACATAGATGGAAGTAAAGAACCCATGTGGGTATGAGGATGTGGGTGTGGACCCTCAGCCGGTAAGAATCAGCCTGGAAAACCTCTTTTTCATCATGCTTCCAAGCCAAGCAATTAGAGCTTAACTCTGGCTTCCTTTCTGGTTAGCTTCACAGTGGCCCCTGCCTTGCTCTTACAAAGAATGGGTATAGACACTTCCCCTTTCTTCCCATTCCTGAGAAAGCAGCTCTCTTTTTTGCTGTAGCCCACCTTGCCCATAAATGACACACATTTACCTTGACCAACTAACTCAACTGGGAAAGGGACTGAACTGTTAAAGAAACGACAAGGAGGCTGGTATACTAGGACAGAGCAGGTACGAAAGCACCTGAAGAGGCTAAGGTCAGATTGTGCAGAAGCAACGTGGACTATATTGAGGAGGTTGGAATTTAAGGCAAATACAATAGAAAGCCAATGGAGACTTGGAAGTATGAGGGCTACATAATTTTATTTAAAGAAAGAAAAAAATTTCTCTGAATTACAGAGGGGACAGGAGTAATAATGGAGACCATTAGGAGTCTTCTAGGGGACAAGTGATGGTTGCAGTGAAGGTTAAGTAGACAGACTCAAGAGATGTGGATTTGGAATCAACAAACAACAGATGTGCTACAGGCTAGGGGTACGGAGAAGAATGGAGGATGGAAAGAGTCACTTGAGCAGATGATCTTGCTTTGTAAAGAGATGGGGTAGACCAAGGGAGAAATGGATTTGAGGTTAGCAGGAAAGCAAATAAAAAGTGTCCAAGTCTACTTGAGATGCTATTCATTTCCATTATTAATATTATCTGTATTTTCGTTGTTGTTGTTGTTTTATATAGCCCTGCAAACAGAGTATTTCCACCAGAGGAGAGTTTTTTGCCTTTGAAGCTCACTCGGCCTAACCGCGTTTTACAACAATGCTCCCAATGCTTAGTAGAGGCCCCAGATGTAAACTAGGACACAACTTATTTGTGTGGCAGTGACTTCCAGAGCAGTATCTAAAGCTTTCATTCTCCTTTTAAGAGTTTTGGGGGCTCCCAAAAAAGATTCTGAGAAATGAGTACTGCTTAACTTCTTTCTCTTAATATGGCTATTATTTTAATTAGTAGCTATAAATAGGTTTTTTTTTTTTTTTTATGTTTGTAAAAGAAAAAAATAAATGGCCATGAGGAGGAAGGAAAATTTAAAAAAAAATCTTGATAATCAAAGCAAGACTTGAAGATCTGGGACACAAGAAGGATCAAGGCCAGGTGCAGTGGCTCACATCTGTAATCCTAGCACTTTAGGAGGCTGAGGCGGGCAGATCACCTGAGTCAGGAGTTCGAGACCAGCCTGGCCAACATGGTGAAACCCCGTCTCTACTAAAAAATACAAAAAGTTAGCCGGGTGTGGTGGCAGGCGCCTGTAACCCTGACTACTCAGGAGGCTGAGGCAGGAGAATCGCTTGAACCTAGGAGGTGGAGACTGCAGTGAGCTGAAATTGCACCACTGCATTCCAGCTTGGGTAACAGAGTGATACTCTGTCTCAAAAAGGAAAAAAAAAAAAAGGATCAAGGGAGGCCAACTTCCCCTAGCACCTGGGCAGAGAAGTCAAATGTTGTGAAAATATCAAAAGGTCTTCAGATGCAGCGAAGTCAAACGTTACATAAAGTGTGCCTCTTCCAAGGTGACAGCCATGGTAAGACTACAAAAGTAGGTCTTCTAGGACTTGGTGGAAGTCAGACTTTGTGGTGTTTCCTTTTGCTAGTGGATTTAGTCAAGTAGAGCTTGCTAATACTCAGGCCCGTGTCTCCGGCAATTCAGTCTTGGTTAAAGGAACAAACTGAAGGAAGCACTCATTGTTTCTGCCCAGGCCCCTTAGCACTGTGTGTCTGCCAGATAGTACCAACTTCATGCCACAGGGAAAATGACAACCTCAGATTTTAAGTTACTGTGTGTTTCATTCAGCCAGGATGATAAAATAAACCTTTCTGATAAAGGTTTCAAAAAAAATTAAATGTATTGACTTCTTGTTGATAGTGGTTATTTTTGTCTCTTGGGGTTTTTTGTTTTTTCCCCCCTCTCAGTGGTTCAATGTGGCAGAGATATACAAATAAAATTGATATATATTACAGTATCACACATACCCCCTTGCTAACTTGTGTGAGTTGATTATTTTTATACCATCACATTTGTAACACAGTCTCTTTGTCTTTCGGCGGGGGAGTTACTGATATTTAGGTAAAGAATGATTGTTGGCTGAATTCAGCTATTTACCATCCTCCTTCCCAAAACTATTCCTAATCATATAACATGGCCTACATAATTTTCCACCCAAATTTATTTCTACTACTGGTAAAAGGAAAAGAAAAATAGGAAACAGGTTTGGAGGGGGGGTACTTCTTTAAAAAGAAGAGATATTGGAATTCCAAGCCAATATGAATTCTGTAATAACAGCTAATTTCATAGTGGTGATAATAGATTATTTTTATAATAATTACAGTACATCATTATGTAGGCTTCAAATGGAAAATTTGAGGACTTAATTATAGGGTGACTTATTTGTTTTTATGTTCTTTTCTGCATTATTTGTATTTGAATGCTTGTGTCTAGATATTCAGCTTATTCAGCAAAGGAAGAAAACCTTTTATCCTACGCAAGGAAAATATGATGATTTAAAAAATGACTTAATGATGTTTTGAGGTCAATGCTATTAAGTAACATTAGCGTTTCTGAAAAGCTTGCTTGCTATAAGCCCATGAGCTACAGAGTGAAAACACTCTCAGATATGAATTCTGGTTCTCCCCCTTCCCAGCTTTATAGCCTTGAATGAGGATGTAAGACATCCCTTTCTGATCTGAACCCTGGTGATAATAATGGTACTCATCTACCTATCCCTTATGCTGTGCAGGAATTAAGTGAGATGCTGTGTATAAGCCACTGTGTACAGAACTCACTACTAGTTACTATACTTAAAAAGATGGTACTTTGTGTCAAGCCAAATGGAAGTTTCTAAATAATTCTTGCTGCTGGCTAAAAAGGGTTGTTTTTAAATTTACCTTGCAGAAGGAAATCTGTTACCTGTTGAGACTCTGGTTCTAATTCTGTTTCAGATGAGTGAAATCATTGATTACAATAGCACTATGAAGTGTGGCATTCCTTTCTGTCTACAGAAGCCAAGCAGAGATCATTTTCTAGGAATAGATTGAGAAAATTCAAAGTCCATAACAATATTTTGCATTCATTCATTCATTCATTCGAGATGGAATCTCCCTCTGTCACCCAGGCTGGAGTGCAGTGACATAATCTTGGCTGACTGCAACCTCAGCTTCCTGGCTCCAAGAGATTCTCCTGCCTCAGCCTCCTGAGTACCTGGGATTACAGGCACGAGCCACCATGTCTGGCCTGCCTCATTTTAAAAAAGGAAGAGTCAGAGGGTTCTTAAAACATTATAGTGAGGGCACTAATGAAAATTGACGAAGACTGCCTCCTGATCCTGTCCCCAAACCCCAGCTCTGACTGTAATTTTTGGATTTGAAGGAAAATTGGGGGGAAAGAAGGCAGCCTCTGTCTTATTCAACACATGAAGCTTAAATAGCACAGGGTGTTTATAGAGTTTACGGCTTCTCCTGATAAATGACAAGATCCCAGAGTTCAGGGACCCAAAGAGTTTCTTTCTCCTTTCTCATGTTTAGCGTCAGCATCTCAAAGACAGAAACCGAGCTGTGGACCTTATCCTGGGAAAAGAAAGCTAGAAGATAGGTGGGAGTGAAGGGGAATTGCTTTTGATCCTCCTTGGGGAAAAAAAAGTGCTGCTTTTACTTCCAAATGCATCCTGTAAGCTTCCCCCTTCAATATTCATTTAAGTTGTCTATGAACTGCCAATTCATTTGTTTGCAGTACTAGACTTCCTGCTGTTGCAGAGATGTGAGAATAAGATGATTATTTATAGGCTTCTTAATGCCTGTTTTGCTGGACAGAAGAGGTGAATTTCTAGAACTCGGGCAAACTGGCAAAGCTCTTGGTCTATAATTGAGGAGGCTGAAGGCAGAAAGAACAAGAAGGGGAGAGCTATTTACATACATCTCATTATATCTCCTTGGCAAAGAATCCTCTGTCCTGGCTCTGTGAGAAGAATTGCTGCTCAGTTCCATGGAGGAAATTTCAACTAAATCTCAACATTTGGTCCAAAGAGGTCCTCACCTCTGTCTTGCTGCAATTGTAAGTATGCAGCACTGTGGGGTTTTGAGATAACAGAGTCCCATCCCTCATTTTGCAGAAGAAATAGCAATTCATAGGAGGAAGTTTAATGGATATGGTCCGATGGCAAGTCCATAGCAAAAAGCTCCAGCCAGTAGGAGAAAGATTGGAGGTGGGGAGTGGAATTTCTTCCTTCCCCCAGCCAAGTCTAGCTGCACACATACAGCTCAAGCCCTCAGCCCCTGCCAAGGTTGGCAAATATCTTGAATATTGTCCCTGCCTTCTCCTACCTCATATTCCTTTGGTATCGAACAAATTCTTAACAGGACATTTTGACCAACATTTGGGGGAAAAAAATAGAACATTAACTCCTGAAGTACATTTACCTGAGCAAACCATGCTTTAAACCACGGCACCAAGTCAGTGAATGGCAGCTGGCTTGTTCTGAATAGCACACAGATATTTTATCCAGAATGACTATGAAGTTAGTCCTCCAAACTGGTACATATTTGAGAGTGAAGGGGGAAACCAGTAATAATCAAACCAAGATACGGGTAGAAACAGGACTGTCCCTGGCAAAAAGGGACATGTGGCCATTCTACTTATGTTCCATGAATCCAATTGCTCAGGCCAAGGACTGGGCAGGGGAGAAGAGATAGGGAAGGCTCTCAGAAGGAAAGAGAGGGCCACTTTGGGTGGATTTAGAGCAGTACCTGGTGAAGAGCATTTGTTCAATAAATGGACTCATGGAAGGACTCTGAGTAGAAGATGTGTGTTTGCTTAGCTCTGCCACATTCTAGTGTGGATAATCCCTTCACCTCTGTCAGCCTCAGTTTCCTCATTTGTCAAGTGAGGGGAACAAACATGGCTCCCTTCACAAGGCTGTTGTCTGCCATCAGAATACTAAGTGCCGAACCTAGATGGGACTCCACCCAGCCTGCAGTTTGCACCCTGTGGCTCTTTTGCAGGGTTACGCTTTCACAAGGAATTAAGTTGACTGAAACCACCCATTATGATTGGCCATACCAGTCAAAATAAACGAAGCCCATTTCAGTAAATTTACAGAAATTATAAGATGACAATAAGGGCCAGATCATTAAAAATTAGAGTGTTTTCTGAGACCAGCTGTATGCATAACATCTTCTAATTCTTTTTGAAACCTTTCCATAAGGCAAGGACCAGGGCTAAGTATGTAGCATTTATGATCCCATTTCATCCTCACCACCGGACAATGGAGTTTTTCACATCAGGCACATCCCTGGTTCAGGCTGAACTCAACATCCCTATTGAATCATAGTGTCTCTCTGGAATGTCCTGCTTCCAGCTCCCCACCTGGCTAACAATCTCACTGCCACATCGTTGCCCTCATTTCCCCTTTGCAATGAACTCCTACTCTTACTGAATACTGCAAACCACTCCTCTGCTCTGCAGCATCTCCTTAGCCTGCTTCCCTTTGTCTTATATTCTATAGCACTTTCCATTGTAACATACTATATACTTATTTATCTTTTTCTGCTTTGCATCTTTCTCCCCTCTTACTCTACCTAACTGTAAATGCTTTTAGGACAAGGATTCAATAAATGGCATCATTTGTGACTATTATGATCAATTTTTTAAAAGCCTCTCTACTAGTCTTCAGAAAATATGTAATTCTGATGTGGAGATCCAGGTAGGATTATTGTGTTAAAATATGGTCCAGGGTCAGATACTTCTGAAATCCACAAAGTAACAGATCTGAGAACCCACTGGATTTCTCTGAGGAAGGTCTGTTTCTGAGGGTCATGTCCACTCTTGCCTAGCGCTTTAGGCTATCTCAAAGTCCAGTCCCCAGAATCAGCTTGCCTCTAACCCCTGCCCAGCAAGACTCTCCATGGCCAACAGATGTAAACAGGTTAATATGCTCATATTACATGGCTGGCTAGTCTCATTAAACCAAAGGTTTTGAGTGCACAAGCTAAAATTCCTGAAGCAGCAGGATGTAAAACAAGATGAGTGCTGAATATTAAGTGGATGGTGCATGTTCCAAAGAAAGGCATTCAAATTCAAATTTACAGACTGCACTGCCCAAATAAAACCTGCCTGAGAGCAGGGCTTTCACAAATACTGACTTCTTTGAGCATCACCTTGATTCTGTGGCGTCAGCAGGGTAGGTAAAGTTACACCCATTTTACAGATATAGAAAGAAACAGGACAAATAATTTACCTAAAAGATGCAGCCAGGGTTCTAAAACCAGTGCTGCTTCCAAATCCTGCTGGCACCCTCACTGCTCCCTTACCCGCTTCCTTAAATCATTTTGATGTGACATTGCTTCTGCCTTCTGTCATTTTTTGCCAGAAAACTTATAATCATGACCTAATGTTAATAGCTAATAGCTGTCCTAACTTAGGTTCCTCTTCAAATTCTCCCCCAACTTCCTCTATATTGCTGATTTCTGGTCTCTTTCTCTGAGCTCATAGAGTCTTATGGCAAGCCCCTTCAAAACACCTTTGAAAAAGACCTTTGTGCAAGTAGAGAGTGAGAGGTGACAATGTGCTAGCAACCCTCACTCTCAGCACCTCCTCGGCCTCGGCGTCCACTCTGGCGGCACCTGAGGAGCACTTCAGCCCACCACAGCACAGTGGAAGCCCCTCTCTGGGCTGGCTGAGGCCAGAGCTGCCTCCCTCTGCTTGCGGTGAGGCGTGGAGGGTGCTGCCCCCTGCTCCTGCTCCGTGGCGCCGGGTCCCATCAAAGGCCTAAGGGCTGAGGAGGGCAGGCACGGCTCAGAACTGGGGGACAGCTCCGCCTGCAGCCCTGGTGCAGGATCCCCTAGGTGAAGTCAGCTGGGTTCCTGAGCTGGATGGGGACTTGGAGAACTTTTATATCTAGCCGAAGGATTGTATGTGCAACAATCAGCACTCCGTATCTAGCTAATCTGGTGGGGACTTGGAGAACTTTACTGTCTAGCTAGAGAATCATAAATATACCAATCAGCACTCTGTGTCTAGCTCAGGGTTTGTAAATACACCAATCAGTACTCTGTCTAGCTCAAGGTTTGTAAATACACCAATCGGTACTCTGTATCTAGCTAACTCTGTGTCTAGCTAACCTAGTGGGGACTTGGAAAACTTTGCTGTCTAGCACTCTGTGTCTAGCTCAAGGATTGTAACGCACCAATCAGCTCTCTGTAAAGTGGACCAATCAGGATGTGGGTGGGGGTCAGATAAGGAAATAAAAGCAGGCTCAGCAGCAACCCCTTCGGGGCCTCTTCCACGGTGTGGAAGGTTTGTTCTTCTGCTCTTTCCAATAAATCTTGTCGCCGCTCACTGTTTGGGTCCAGGCTGCCTTTATGAGCTGTAACACTCACTACAAACGTCTGCAGCTTTACTCCTGAAGCCAACCAGACCACGAACCCAGCGGGAAGAACGAACAACTCCACGCTGCCTTTAAGAGCTGTAACACTCACCACGAAGGTCTGCAGCTTCACTCCTGTTAGTGAGACCACGAACCCACTAGAAGGAAGAAGAAGCTCCAGACACATCTGAACGTCTAAAGGAACAAACTCCGGACACACCATCTTTAAGAACTGTAACACTCACCGCGAGGGTCCGTGGCTTCATTCTTGAAATCAGTGAGACCAAGAACCTCCAATTCCGGACACAAGAGGATTCATAAATAAGTTGCAAGGTAATGGGTACTGTGAAAATGCCACAGAACTTTGACATGAGTTTGTTCTTTCAGTAAACTTGTCTCCTCAACATAATGACAAAGCACAGTTTAACTAGCCTTATCTGTCACTCCTACATCTGTTGGGTGACATTTTTAGCCCCTGTGCTCTCTCTATAATTAAAGCGTCATCCACTCCAGTCACCATTCTACCTTACTTTGTCTTTTGTTTATAAATCAATGGCCCTAGAAACTTTTCTCTTAAATTAATGAAGTATCAAATGGAGGGAATCAGAAGCTGTCCTTCCTAGATTTGTTACTACTACTGCACTGTTTCATAAAGAACACTTCTATTTTATTATTTTTGACTGTCTCCAGTCCAGCGAAGAGGTTAAGACATAGGCTTTGGAACTAGGAAGCTCTGGGTTTGAAGCCCAGCTTCTCCACTAATCAGCTCTGCGAACTTGATTCCACTTTCTTAATCCATGGGTCTATCTGAAAAAATGAGAATCACCTGAGACTGATATAGCACTGAAATGAGTTGCTCAATAAAGTACATTATACAAAGCACAGTGCCTGGCTCATACATAGTAAATGTTTAAGCATAGTAGACACAAATTTTTGTTCTTGTGAAATACTATCCATAACTTAACTCTCAATTCTGTATTAGGAAATAATTGCACAGGGTGGCCCACACTCTCATTTGACTTCTGAGCAGCTCTGCTACTTAAGACGACTGGAAATTTACCTCCTTTTCTTACCTTCCTCTCTTCCCTTTCCCTCTTACACTGCAGTGGGAAGTCAAGGCACTTACATGAGGACTCTCGTAACAGTGGCCTCAACTGTCTGTGGTTCTAGTTCTGTAAGCAGATCCATTTTAACAAGAGAAGTCAGCTAAGTACAAGCCCAGCTCAGGCCTGGTTGTGACCTGCCAACCACAGGGATATCTGTGGTGGGTTATTTCAAAGAAATAGAAAAAGAGGTAAATTGATGCCGAAATTTCAAAGCAAATTGAATTTGCTTTACCTTGTTGTCAAAGACCTAAATGAGATGTATAGTTGAATTTGTGGCAGAAGAGAAAATATTTCTTACAAAATCTTCAAAGCTGGAAAGAGCAACTTTGTATTGGCCATCAAGATAGCCATGTCTAATAACCCAGGGTTCAAAGTTATCACCTCTTCACCCAATAACAAGATGAAGCATGTGGCTCTATTCTTTGGGATGGCTGTGGAGGATTGGAGGTATAAAACCCATCCCAGAAATGCAAATTAAAACCATGAAACCAAATTATATCTGCAGAGTCCCTTTTTCCAATAAGGTCACTTTCAAAGACTCAGGAATGAAGTTGAGGGTCACTGTTTAATCCACTATACCTCCAAATGACTTCTTGGTTTGAGAATGCACTTGTATGCCTTGGAGGTATCTTTGAAAAAGTGCATTGCCCATAGAGAGGGATCTGAGAGTGAGGCATCTATTTCCCTTACTACCACCTTCACATAGGTTTACCAATTGTCATGGCTCCTAGACACTGAGGGTTTCATAACAGGAAAGAAACCTCCTATGATCTTCTTCCCCACAGCACCATTTGGCTTCTATCTGGAGAAACAGCTTCTCACCCTGAATAGAAATCTGTTCACCCATGCACTCCTCAGGAATTTTGGATGTGTGGAAAAATCCAAAATAAATGCATCAATTTTCATAATTTCTTTATGAAGGAACTACGTGTAAGAAAGATCTGGGTCCTACCACTTACATGCTATGTGATCATATTCACGTAATATAAAAGAACCTCAGCATCCCAACCCATAAAATGAAAATAATGACATTATTTCAGGTGATTAAGAGGAGTAATAATAAATGTAAATGCATCTGGCACTGTGCTTGGCATATAATAGCAACTTGAAGAGAGAACTTTTGGGGCTTCTGTCTAGTGCATGGGTATGTATCTTTACTTCAGATGTTCTTTCTATCCTGTCCATAAATCAAAACCTGTGGGTGAGTGTGTGTGGTTAAATGTGCATTTCCTGGCTGGGTTGCAATGGCTGTCTCCTATAATCCCAGCACTTTGGGAGGCGGAGGTGGGTGGATCACCTGAAGTCAAAAGTTCAAGACCATCCTGGCCAATATGGTAAAACTTGGTCTCTACCAAAAATATAAATATTAGCCAGGTGTGGTGGCATGCACCTGTAGTCCCAGCTGCTTGGGAGGCTGAGGCAGAAGAATCACTTGAACCCAGGAGGTAGAGATTGCAGTGAGCTGAGATCATGCCACTGCACTCCAGTCTGGGAGACAGAGCAAGTATGTATATGTATACACACACACACACACACACACACACACACACACACACACACACAAAGTGTGCTGTGGCACACAGAGGAAAAGCAGGTAGTGTTTTATGTCCCCAGGGGCAGGGAGGTTAAAGTCTCTCTCTGGGAACATCAGCATTCATTTGTACCTGAGTCAAGCTACTTGATGGCTCCATTAAAAGTGTCAATTACCACCTACCTCAGGAATGTCATTTGAAAAGTGAAGCATGTTTTTAAAAATGGTCAAAGAGAGGTCCTAGAAAAACAAATAAAATAATTGGAGTTTTCACATGGAGACTTGAAATATCAGGATATTTTTATCAACTGAAGTATGAGATTACCTAAAATGGGCATAATTCCTTAGCAATGGGGGAGGTACGTGAATTCACATTGACAAGTGCCGCTTGAACACTTATGCTATTGAAAACATAGTATTTACTTTCAGTGAAGTACAAAGATACTTTAAAATAGACAGAGGAAAATCTACAATGTTTTTCTACACACTAATGTGAGTAATAACCAGAAAATGAGTGCCAGGAGAATGGCAAGTTCGTGCCCAGGAAAGAAAAGCCAATTTTCCACACTCTTGAGGTTCTTCAGCAGAAATGATGACCTGTGTATTGTTGCAGAACCCAAAATACCCTTGCTGTAGTGGTGGCATTATTCTAGAGTTCCTGCCTTCTAATATCATTGTCATTCCCCAAGTGAGAAAAAAAATGTTAAGCAGAAACAGTCTAAATTGGGGAAAAGTAAGGAGATAAATGGTAATTATTTGAGTCATGCCTGTCATGTCAGAACACGTTGGTTAGAAACCAAAGGAAATTGTATTATCAGATACAAACCCTGATATGAACATCTGGGCAGGGTTCATGTGGGATGTGCATGTGTTGCTATTTACCCAATCCAATTAATTCAATGCCCCAAAAAAGTAATGAAGCAGCTACAACACGTGTTTGGAAGAGGAGAAAGAGTTTCATTTAATCTTAGTTACCACTGAAGAAGAAAAGAGTTATGAAATATCATGGCAAAGAGAACAAGAATTCCCTTCATTTTTTTCCAATAGGAATTTATTTCCATTTTTTTTGAAAATAAACATTCAGTCCCCATCACTTTGCTAGTCATGAATATGGAAGGATTGAGCTCTCAGAATGAATCACACGTTTTTGGAGAGCCTCATAGTTAAGTGTAGTGGTGGCTGGGAGGGGAGCAGAAACAGATACATCAATTGTGAATTTTGGTAATGATAATAGAGGGAAAACCTTACTCTTCCTGGGAAAGTCAAGCAAGTTTGACCTTTAGTTGGCCTTTAAGTTTCAGTCCTGGCCAATGAGAGTAGGAGCACTGGTCTCAATATACAGACCAGGCTGGCTGCTAAAGGAAACACTCACTTCTCCAGGAATCCTCCTGGGTATGTGTCTCCACTTTTTTTTTTTTTTTTTTTTTTTGAGACAGAGTCTCGCTCTGTCACCCAAGCTGGAGTGCAGTGGTGAGATCTCAGCTCACTGCAAGCTCCACCTCACGGGGTCATGCCATTCTCCTGCCTCAGCCTCCTGAGTAGCTGGGACTACAGGTGCCCGCCACCACACTCGGCTATTTTTTTGTATTTTTTTTTTTTAGTAGAGACGGGGTTTCACCGTGTTAGCCAGGATGGTCTCGATCTCCTTACCTCATGATTCATCCGCCTCGGCCTCCCAAAGTGCTGGGATTACAGGCGTGATGTGTCTCCACTCTTACTGAACACTGAAGATCATAACCATAGATTAATTACTAAACAAGAATTGGTAAGAATGAAGAATACTATTGTGAATGCTTTCCTCTTTAATTCCCAAGTTTATGTGCATCAAAAGGTATTCCTTATGGCTGCATGGAGGAAGAATGGGTATGTGTGTATATGTCAATATAAACACTCTAAAATCTGAATGAATCTTTGAAGCATCAAGTCTTGATGGATATCATGGTTAATTTTATAAGACAAATTCAATGCATTGCTAATGAATTTAGAGCATACAGTATTAAAACTCCAAATAAATGCTCACTATGTAGCTTTTGAGTATGGAATGTTCTAAAAAGTCAGCGGAGGAAAATAGATGATTGTGTGAAACTTGAACCATTTAGTTTTGGGAAAATGAAAATTGGTTCCATTGCCATTTTTTTGGTAGCCTTTCGCCTAGATAAAAGTTGGCAATAATTTTAGTTTGCTTCATCTTATCTTTCCCACTCATGCAGTCTCTGACATTTAATGAAAGCTAGCTGCAGCAAGAATTCCCAGGAGCAAGCATGTACAAAATCCAGTGAAATTGACTCATAGTCAATTTTTAGAGAGATAGCTGATATAAAGCGAGTTAACGATACCCTCTGTGAAAAATGCTACCTAGGCAATTTAAAGCGACTATTTGGGGGGAATAAAGGATTCTGTAAGTAGCAATAACATGTTAGGAAAATCCATACCATTGTTTATAGAATGGTCCACAGAATGTCAAACACCAAATAAAATGAAATCATCAGATAGTGACTATAAATGCCTGACCTATATTGAATTTGAGTCTTTGAACTCTTCCAACAGTTTTCCACCCAGTTCTTGTTTATATACTTTTCAGTTTTTTTTTTACTTTTGCAATTCTAATTTATAAAAAGATAATAAAACATGAAAGTTTTTGAAAGGTGAATACTATCATTTTACATAAATAAAATATCGAGAGTTTATATACCAAAGATTTCTTTGCATTTTTCACAAAGATTTTAAGATTTCTACAAACCAGGATTTTAAAATAGTGGAAGCAATTCCTATTAATCAACTTAGTAACTGAATATTCCTTGGTCTGAATTGCTCATATTTCTGTTGAGCTGTCTCCCTTGAAGACCTGCTCTGGTTTAAGCCAAATGAAATGAACATTAGCTGTAACTTACTGAATCTTGGAAAATGAATATTACTGCTTTCATACAATTTGCAGAATACCTGTTTACTCCTGTTTTCGTGGACACTGAGGGATGGGGACACAATGCATCATGAAGTATAGGAGATAGCCTGTGAGTTGGAGGGAATGTTATTGTACAGAAATATGCTCTATAGCTATGAGAGATGAGTTACTGGGAAAGAGAAAGAGGCTTCCATTGGATTAATCTAGTGGGGGCCCAATGACCATTTAAAGGCATCTCTTTTAACTTCAATAATGGTCAGACTATTTTAAAGCAATCATATATGTAAGTCGAACAGCACCAAGCCTGACACATAGTAGAATCTCAGTAGATAGGAATTCTCCTCAAAGGGTATAAAATACATCCTATGTGAAAAAGAAAAAGTAATCACCAATTGGAAGGCCCATCTGTTCACAGGTATTACACACCATTATGTAAGTGAGACATCTGGTTTTGTTTAATGTTGATTGAAGGCCTATAAACAGGTTGGTTCATAGTTTATAAATCTATAAAACTGATCAAACTCTGGCTGGCTCTACAGCAACAAGGTCTAACTGAGATAGGAAGAGAATGTGTATTTTCAACATGGTGAGATGTTTTAAAAAGGGTGAGGATTTTGTTTTCCTATTCTAATGTCTTGGAAACTTATCCCACATTTTCTTCAGACTAACTCCACCTTTAATAGTATAATTACTGGGCATTTGGTACTGGGGCTAGGCAAGCATTTCCTAGTGGCATATTATTTCTAGTGGTACATTATTTCATGGGAGTGAGGGTCAGGGAAGTAGTAGCATCTGCTTTCTAATCTACAGAGAAAAGTGAAGTTCTGTTTACCAAGACAGAATAGATGAAAACAAAATATGTAGATAAAATATAGAATGTAAGCTAAAAAAAAACAAAACAAAACAAAACAAAATATTAAATACAACCTTATGGTTTAACTTTTCAAAATATATTTTGTCTGAATGTATCAGCCCTAGATTAGTTCCCGGTTGCAAAGGTAAACTGTAACTTTTTAATGGTGATAATCTGGCAGTAACTGCTTTAACCACATGATCAAATTTAGCATCACCAGTAGCAGGGCAGCCTAATAATTGGTGCCTCTTGACAGGAGATGCATTCACATGCCTATAGTACCACTCATGAAGCTTTCTTTGCAAAAACATTTGACCTGAATTTAATTAGGAAAGAACAAAGGAATGCAGAAGGCAGGACATTTTATAAGACATTGGCGTGGGCCTGAGATCTTCCAAAAAGTCAAATGTTTTGAGAAATGACAAAATATTATAGATGTATACATATGAAAAATTACAAAATATTTCTGAAATAAATTAAAGTAGACCTAAATAAATAGAGAAATATGGTTTGTTGATGGTTTGGAAGATTCAATATTGTTAAGATATCAAGTCCCCAAATTATAATATAAATTCAAATCAATACCAATCAAAATCCCAACAGCCTTCTTACAGAAACTGACATCCATTTTCTAAAATTTATACAAAAATACAGAAAACCAAGCTAAAACAACTCTGAATAAAATGGAGGGCTAATAAAATCTGATTTCAAGAATTACTATAAGACTCTAGAAATCGGAACAACAGAGTATAAGAAAAACAGACCATTAGAACTGAGTAGAGTCCAGAACTAAACCCACAAATGTATGAACAACTGGTCTTGGGAAAGGTGGAAGGGCAATACAATGGAGCAAGAATAGCCTTTTCAACAAATGATTCTAGAGTGATAGTAATATCCAAAATAAACAAACATGCACAGACCCATGCCTAGTGCCATATATAAAAATCAACATAAAGTAGATTATAGATTTAAACATAAAACCTAAACTATAAAACTTCTAGAATAGAAGAAAATCTTTGTGACATTGGGTTGGGCAAACACACAATTTATACATGAACAGATTAACTGGACTTCATCGAAATAAGAAACTTCTGTTTTTCAGAAGATACTGTTAAGTGAATCAAAAGACAAGATACAGACAGAAAATTTTTTGCAAAGCATGTATCTGATAAAGGGCCTATATTTGAATCAAAAAACCCTCAAATTTTAGCAAGAGGCAAACAACCCAATAAAAAACAACTGGGCAAAAATATTTGAACAGATATGTCACCAAAGAAGATACTACAAATACCAACAGGGAATTTTCTCAACATCACCTCATTAGAAAAACAAAAATTAAAACCACAATTGAATTTTCCTGCACACCTATTAGAAAGGCTGAAGTTAAAAAAGATTGACCATATCCAGTGTTAGAAGGGATTTGGAGGAACTGAAACTCTCATACACGGCTGATAATGTAAAATGCGGCTGGGTGTGGTGGCTCACACCTGTAATCCCAGTACTTTGGGAGGCTGAGGCGGGCAGATCATGAAGTCAGGAGATAGAGACTATCCTGGCTAATACAGTGAAACCCCATCTCTATTAAAAATACAAAAAAAAAAAAAAAAAAAATTGAGCTGGGCGTGGTGGCGGGCACCTGTAGTCCCAGCTACTCAGGAGGCTGAGGCAGGAGAATGGGGTGAACCCTGGAGGTGGAGCTTGCAGTGAGCCAAAATCACGCCACTGCACTCCAGCCTGGGCCACAGAGCAAGTCTCCATCTAAAAAAAAAAAAAAATGTAAAATGCTGCCATCAGTTTGGAAAATACTTTGGCAGGTTTTTAACAAGTTAAGCATATACCTACCATATGATCCAGCCATTCCTCTCCAAAGTATTTATCCACCCTCCCACCAATGAAAAATATGTATATAGTCTTACACATGAATATCAGTGACAGTAACTGCCAAAACTGGAAGCAACCCAAATGTCTGTAACAGTCGAAAGGAAAAACAAATCGTAGTATATCCTTGCAATGGAAAACTACCCAGCAATAAAAATTAATGAAATATTGATACATGCAATAATATGGTTGAATCTCAGAATAATTATGCTGAATGAAAGATGCCAGACAAAAAATAGTAGATATCATAGGATTTTATTTATATAAAACTCTAGGAAACAGAAAAGAATTTGCAGTGAGCAAAAGCAAATGAATGGTTGCTTGGGGATGGGGGAGGTTGAAAGGAGTGAGGGAGAATTATAAAGAGGAATGAGGAACTTTTGGAGGTGATGCTGATAACTATCTTGACTGTAGTGATTTCTCTGGTGTGCATCTGTCAAAATATATCAAATTCTAGTCTTTATGCACAGTTTACTGAGCATACTTCAACAAATCTGTTTAAAAACCAAACGCAGGGAGAGTGTTCTTAATTACAAGTCTAATAAGACATAACCAAGTGCAATGTATGAACCTCGATTGTATTTTGGATTGAGGAAAAATCATATGAGACATTTTTGGAACAAATGGAGAAATTTGACTTTGTTTCATATGTTAAATGATATGAAATTACTGTTAAATTTCTTAGGTGTGATAATGGTACTGTGGTTATACACAAAAGTGTCTATTTCTTAGGTGATGCATACAGAAATAAAGTGTGAAGTATTATAATGTACATGACTTTTAAATAGTTCAGCAAAAAGAGTAAAGATAAAACAATTTTAGCAGGAAATGAACAGATGGTGAATCTGCATGAAGAGTATACAGATGTTCTTTGTCCTATGTCAAATTTTCTGAAAAATTGTGAAGTATTCGAAATAAAAATTTGGGGAAAATATATGTATTGTATATGCTTACATGTATCTAGGCACAAAAAGTGAGATGGGGGGCAGGGCATGGTGGCTCATGCCTGTAATCCCAGCACTTTGGGAGGCCAAGGTGGGTGGATCACAAGGTCAGGAGATTGAGACCATGGTGAAACCCCGTCTCTAACCCTGTCTCTACTAAAAATACAAAAAATTAGCCAGGCGTGGTGGTGGGCACCTGTAGTCCCAGCTACTCGGGAGGCTGAGGCAGGAGAATGGTGTGAACCCAGGAGGCGGAGCTTGCACTGAGCCAAGATTGTGCCACTGCACTCCAGCCCAGGCGACAGAGACTCCGTCTCAAAAAAAAAAAAGTGAGATGGGGATGTTTCAGTTCATAGTCATAGGAATGCAGGAACAAGTTCTGGGGAGAGGACGTGGCTTTTCTGAGAGATGCTGATGTGACTTAGTACTTGCTGTAAATGTTGTAGGGTGCTCAGCTGATTATTGAGGTAAGTGCTTGGAAGGGGAGTTATAGAATAAATTATATTTAGAATTTTCTTGATTTTAATTGGAACTGAGATGCCCATGAGGGTTCTAAGTGATACTCTGATTCTGGCTAAACTCCCAGGGAGCACAGTGCAGGAGGTGTATTTGGAAATGCCCTTAGTTTCAGTACCAGTAGGCAGAAGGGAGAGAATCAGTATTGGGCTGACGGAGAAGTTGGGCTGGAATGCAGACTCAACAGGTCTCAGCTGGCATCCCTCAGGGAACTCAGAAGCTGCCTTACAGAGGTGTCTCACTTGGGACAAAGAACTGGGCCTTTATCTACCAGTATCTCCCAGTCATTATTTGCAGGATGCCCAGGGGAAGGGGGCATAAACTTGAGCAAGCTGAATCTCTTTAGTCAAGGCAATTCCCAGAGAGAGCTGTCAGCTGATGAATTTTCCAGCATCTGCACCAGTAGAACCCTTGGTCCTCAAGGTGGAATGCCTCTGGAGGGTACGGCACAACATTCATAACACACTGCTTCTGTGTTTCTTTCATATATTGTTAATGCTTTTTACAAAAGGCATGCATAAATAATTGCCTATAATAGTTGACATATAATCATTTATAAATGTTATACATTGTTAACATATTCAAAATTCTAATTTTCTTCAGCATGTGTCTTAACTTTCTTCAATTCATGGCATGTTATGGAGACCATGGATTTTATCAAAAAGAAATAAATTAGCTTGAGAAAGAAGACATGCTTCTGAGACTCAAAGGCAAAGTGAAGAAAATACTTGGGACATAAGGATTTATAAACGCCTTTATACGAATTCCCACAAATACTAAGTGAAAGAGAGGAAACTGGAATTTAGGATTTCTGACACCTGAGTCCAGGGGTTTCATGTCTATACCAGGGATATATGTGTTAAGACTATGCCTTAATGCAAACGTTGGTCTCACTTTTATGACCATAGGACAAGAAAAGCTTGTCTCAGACATCTCTAATGGGTGCAAAGCCTGTGCCACAGGGTTATAGTGGAAGAAATAGAATGGATAGTTCATTATTAGACACCCTATAATTACCCAGCCAAACTTTCCAGAATATACAAGGATGTGTAAAGTGGTCATTTCTTTAAGGTTACAACCACAATTCTCAACCCAAGATTGGAGTCCTCTTTTCTATGGAGTTCAGTGTTCCTCCTGCAAGATCAACTAATTCCCTCAATTCCTGGACAGGCCTGGGTCTTTTCATTTGAGGTCACCCCTCAGGCTGCCACTTTTGTTGTCATTGTGGAAAAAATTCTCTTTTGTCCTCTTCATAATCCCCTTGACACCACTTCACAGGATTCCAACTCCTTATCCTCATTCTGATATGGGTATTTCATGACTCAGATCCATTTTGTATGTCTGTAAAGGGGTCAGACTTTTCTCACTGGAGATCTGGGGCACCTTTCTGAGTATCTCATGCATTATTATGGGCAAAGTCTCTGCTTTGGAATTGCCAAATGTCTTCTAGTTTTTTTTTTTTTTTTTTTATTATACTTTAAGTTCTGGGATATATGTGCAGAACGTGAAGGTTTGTTACATAGGTATACACGTGCCATGGTGGTTTGCTGCACCTATCAACCCATCATCTACATTAGGTATTTCTCCTAATGCTATCCCTCCCCTAACCCGCATGTCTTCTATTTTTATTCCATCTTATATGTAAGCAAAACAGCTAGAAAATAAATAGAGACAGGTAGTACTGTTCTACCATAGAAAGAAAATTATAAAGATACTGGGGCACTCAATGCTTACTTGAAACTCAGATAATTCCAATTCATCTTCCTTATGTGGCTTAAGCTCCTCCCTCCTGCTCTATGGCTAGTTTTCTTAGTCTACTCTTGATCTTCTCAAATTAGTAAATTTCATATTATAACCACATATCAGCAGAATCATCAGACATTGCAACCTGTTCATGTTTCAGACAATGTTTATATTTAATTTGTATATTATTTATTTTTCATTCTTTTTTCTTCCTGCCTGCTCAAGCACACCTTTTATCATTTGGGACATCTGCCTGGGTGTGTTTACACTATTGGTGGAAAAGATAGCAATGACACATTCTCTTGACAAAAGGTTGTATTTGGTAAGGGAACTGGACACAGTTTCAACTGCATACGGAGAATGTTTGCCCATGATTCTTAATAGGAAATATGAATTTAAATATAAAACACATATACAAATATGCACTCCATGGTAAAAAATCAGAATTTTCTTGTCAGTTCCCTTTAGAAATACTTAGAGCTGTTTGTTTTTCCAAGTACTGGCAATTAAAACTGTGGAGAATGAAAAATTAAACAGTTTTACAATCTACTCTTTCATTAAATAGGCTTTTTAGTTGAAAGTGACTATCTGTATAGTGGAGTGAGCTTTAGAGTCCCAGAGACCTCAACTTTCTTCTTAGCTTTGCTCCTGATTACTATGTCTCTTCCCAAGTCATGTAACCTCTCTGCAAACTTAGGATTTTTAATGTATATTCTCTATGTGTATTTACTTTAAGATTCTAAATCCACTCATTATATATTTACACCTCAAGAAGAGGGTAGGTTTTACTCATTAGGACTTTTATATGTGCACCATACTTTGGGATTATTATACTCTTTATTCATTCAAAAATTATTTTTTGAAGCCTTTGTTTTTGATAGGCGTACCCCCTGGCCATCACAGACCTTAAATTCTAGTGGGAGAGTAGGACTTGAGATAACTGAATCTATGACTGCAATGATAATTACTGATAATTAGATATACTGTGAATGAAAAGAGAAGGCTGCTCTTAGGGAGCATCACAGAAGGAAAAAATTCAAATTGGTGGCATGTGGTCATTCAAGTTACATTTCTTCATAGAAAATGCAAGAAGGTTGAACCTGAAGAATGAGTTAGGAGAACTGAGGCAAAACAAACAAACAGAAAACATTCTGGACAGAGAGAATAATATACACTAAGTCCTTTTGCTGGAATTAAGTTTGAATCCCCCAAGAATGCCAGGATAGATAAGTCATATTCAAGAGAAAACAGCTAAAAAATTTGAAACATATCCAGGCCAGATACTATAGGGCCATGGGAAATCTTTGAAGGATGTTTTACATCAGACCACATGATCTGCTTTGCAGCTTTTACAAAGATCATTCTGGTTGCTCTGTGCAGAATTATTTGAAGGGAGGTAAAAAAATGGATGTCGCGAAACCAATTGGGATGCTACCATAGCATCATCTGCATGATGTGAGTGCATTAGAAAAATAATTACAATGATAATAGCCAAAACTTTAGAACTTAACAATGGTAGCCACTGGTCTCTGTGCTTTAGGTGTATTAACTGGTTAAACATATTTGAGACAGGTGAGGGCACTGGGATGAGAAGGGAACAAATTCCAGAAATATTACAGGTATTATTAATTTTATTAGTACTTCTTATTACATATATTATATATTGCATTACTTATATTACAGGTAACATTAGCCAACCAGAAAACAAACCTGATATGAAGTATAAAAAGTGAGGGAAATACAAGTATTAAAGAATAACACTTAAGGTTCCAATTTGTGCAACCGGGTAGAGGTAACAGTTCCCAAGAAAAGGAAAATATGTGGAGAGGCATGTTGCACAGTGAATGCCCTATTTTTGACATTGTTTGAGATGCTTGTTTGATTGTCTCAGCAGACCTATGAGGTTGGAGATGATCATCCCTACACTAGAGATGATAAACATCAGAGTTTGAAGCCACCTGGGTAACATAGCAAGACTCTGTCTCTACAAAAACAAAACAAAACAAAACAAAACAAAAAAAATAGCCAGAGGTGGTGGCACATGCCTGTAGTTGCAGCTACTTGGGAGGCTGAGACAAGAGGATCACTTGAGCCCAAGGCTGCAGTGATCTATGATCCTACTACTTCACTCCAACCTGAGTGACAGAGTGAGACCCTGTCTGTTAAAAAAAAAAAAAAAAAAAAGAGAGAGAGAGAGAAAAGATAAGCAAAGAGAATGAGAAAAGATAAGCATCTAGTTGCATGGAAATGAGAATAACATTTTCAGGCACTTCTGCAGGCAGTCTGATGGGTGGGCCTGTCATCCCTATTGACATTTCTGAGTACACTATGTAGGAGACTTCTGTATCTTATTTCTCTTCCTCCCCCAATCAGCAACACACAAAAAGTATGGTGATCCCATAAGCTAAACTTGAATAGAGAAATTGCCATTAAAATTACTTATTTTAGAAAAACTCATCAATTTTTTAATAATTATATCAAAGTTTCATATAGTTTCATTTCAGGAGTCAGATGAAACAACAGAACTTTTTCTAACATTTTTTTTCCCCTAAATTATAAACACCGGCCTAGATATTATGGAGAGATCTGAGTTGTGGAAAGACAGCAATATACTCACATTCTTATTAATTATTTTGTGGATCACTTTTATATTATCTAAAGAAGGCGGGTTTTAAAAATATTTATTGATGATTTCTTTAAAACTCTAGGAGAAATTAGCATGACAAAAACAAAACACATATAGGGTCTCAGTTAAGTCAAAGTCAGCAGCTTTGTGTCAAAAAAAAGAAAAAAAAAAAACTTCAATGCCTGAACTCATCACTGAGTTGTCATGGCAACCATTTCATTTTTCTATTGTGAGGAGACAATTAGGTGCTAACCTGGGTGTTAGCTCAAGCTGTTTGAAAGATAAGCTCCCATCTTTACAAAAGAGGCGGGGTTGTTGGATTTTCATTTTTGTCACAGGCTCTATAGAAGTCATTATTGATAATTATGCTTTATTGTTTAGTGAATATATCAAAGATGAGTTAGAGAAAATGTAGGTGGCCACCCTCGGGACAGCAGAGTCCACTCCTCCTCTCTTGAGCTGGTTTGGGAAATACTGCAGGGAAAGTGTATGCCCTGGGAGCCTCGGGCTCTTTCCCCTTCCCACCAAGTACCTTTTGTCTCTGTTTTCTGTGATTATGCCAGGCATGGAGCCAACGATTGGAAATGGAATCTCTCTCTTTGTGTGTCCAAGATTTCCTTCTTTAACATTACCACTTAAGTCCCCTCTCTTTGCCACCCACAGTGGCAGACACTGGAGATAAAATGGTGAGCTAAGCAGATATGCTTCCTGGTGGAGGAGATACAGTACTCACTCTCTCTCCTCCTCCTCCCTCTCTCTCTTTTACGCACACATACACATTTAAATATGGAGGCAAAATGTGCTTTGAGAACTTGCCTAACAGAACAGTATTCCCTAGTCTTAGTTAGAAAAATCTCCTCTGAGGAAGTGACGTTTAAGTGGCTCTCTGAAGGATGAATAGAAGATAAAAAAAAGTGGGTGGGGTAGAAGAACATACCAGGGGAAGAAGAAAGCACAGGCAAAGGCCTTGTGGCAGAAGGAAATATAGCATATTTAGGAATATGAAAGAGGACAGAGTGACTGTGGGGGACATCATGAACTGAGAGATAGAAATGGAGTGACTTCGAATTTTGCATGGATTTCTCAAATGAGTGACGACCACTTCATTCATCAAACATACATTGAACTTGTTTCTTGTGCCAGGTACTAAGATGCAAGAGAATTTAAGTATGGCCCATGCCTTTGATTTCATCACTTATAGATGCTCCCTCAATCCCTGATTCCCACAATGTATTCTGGTTCTGTACCTATTATATGTTACTACTTTCCATTTTGTATTCAATCCCAGACTTACAGGATTAAATAAAATGTTGGAGATGACACAGTTAGCAAGTGGCATAAGCCTGCATCCAAATCCAGCACGCTTGACGCCAATTCTATTGCACTTGTCCTATCTTTTGCTGTGCAATATGTAGAACATATGGAATGTTCAGTCTAGCAAGGGGACATGTATAAAAGAAACATGCAATGGATTAATAATCACAAATTGTGATTAGTGAAACAAAGGGAAATGATACATTCTATAAGCAAGTAAAACAAGATGGGCGTAATTTAGACTTGAAGGTCAGAAAAGGTTTCCCCAAAGAAGTAAGGCTGAGTCCTGAAAGACAAGTAGGAGGTAGCTAGGTAAAGATGGCTGGGAATAGCATCTAAGGCAGGAGGAACAGCATGTGCAGAGGGCTTCAGGATGGATGGAGCATGACTCATTTTAGGGATTTAGAGAAGGGGAGGGAAGTCAGAAGGGGAACCCCACAGAGTTCTTCAGGCCATGTGAAGGAATTTTCTCTTCATCCAAAGTGTAGTAGAAATCTGAGGTAATGCAGCAGGACAGACTTTTAAAGAAGAAAAGAATGAGACCTAGAAGAATCCTGCCTCTCAGGTTCTCCAAGGAGTCAAAGAACGTGTCTAAGACAAACTCAGAGGAGGTCAGGGGATAGAAGCCTGACTGCAGGCCCTAAAGAGTGAGTGGTCAGGAAATCTCTAATCCAACACCTTGGTAACAAGAGGAAAGGCAAATGGGTCTTGGGAAGGCAAGATCAAAGTCAAAGGCAAGATCGAATTTCAAACTGCTCAGCCCCTATGTCTGACCAGGCTTACTCTCTTCTCACTGCATCTGCCTTGGTAGGATAGGCATCATTTTCCTGCCCAATCTCAAAGCTCTCACTGTTCCATTTAGAGGCATGGACTGAGTGACTCCTTGTTTACACTTTTGTCAACAGTGCAACAGTGTCATTTCAATTATTTGCTCTTCTTGGGCTTCAAACATTAAAGAGCCGAGGGGCATAATGAAGGGTTTTGAGTGCACAGTCACCCCAATGGGGCAATTCAACTAGCATAGGTTCCAGCTGTTGAAGTGATTTGCCCATCAGCCAGGGACACCATATGGCACATTACCTAGGGGTGTTTCAGTGTGCCAGGCACTCAGAGTGGAGAATGGGGAAGCCTGCCTCTACCCACAACCATGTTGTCACAATGGTGGTCATGGAAAGGCTGGAAAACAAAGACATATACAGAGAAAAGTGTGGACTAGTGCAAGGTGAAAAGAGGAAGCTGAAGGGCAGGAAGGGAGCTATCATAGCTTGGTGGCAAGACAGGAAAGATGCAGACTAAAAACAACAGAGAAAGATCAGCAAATAGAAGAACTAGAACTAACAAGAGGAAAGAGAAGGCTGGGATGAATCCAATTATCAAAACCTGTCAAAGTTCATCAGAAAGCCATTGTCAATGGCTTTGAAAACTGAGATAAGAACATATTTTGTTTCTGTGAGAATCCGACATTGTCTTCTTGTCAATGACACTGTTGGATCTAGTTTTAATGAACCCTTTACAAGTTTGAATAGGCCCAAGAAATGCTTAGGACATTTGCTTTTTAACTATTTATTTGACGTCAGTGTTTTCCATTTGATTCTTCTCTTTTTATGTTCATTAGAACTATAAAGATTACTTTAAAATTTGGCAAGATTTGACAGTATTGTACTAACACAAATGGAGTATTTCACATCTTTAGAACCTAAGCTCAGATTTAATGTCTTTTAAACTTACTGGTTGACTTGTAAAGTAATACAGAACTTAATGGTGTATTACCCAATATATTCCCCAGTGAGGTACAAGACAGCATTTTCACATTATAAGACAGAATCTGACATAGCTTCCTACAAAATGGCTGTTAGGTTCCATTTTCATGAATATGGCAGAGGATTAAAGGGAGCCCATGGATTCTGGCAGGAGTCATCTCTCCAGGCTAACTATAGGGAAAATGATGTGTCTTTGTACATTAAATCCCTGCAAGCCAGAGATCTAACATTTTTAGTGCTCTCAAGCCAGCAGGAGTGGTCAATAACCTTTTAGATAACACAATAGGGCAAATAGTACCCAATATTTTCTACATAAGAGAGTAAAATTCCTACCTTGCAACTGAAGAGGGAAAACATCTTGAAATAAAAATTGAGGAGCTGCTAGGGAAGAGAAATTCTGTGTACCACTGAGTGCATAGGCTGTGCTTGCACATGCCCAGCAAAATCAGAAGTGACTTTCCTGGAAAACTCGGCCATCAAGATGGTTTGCAGCTTATTAGGATGGCATGCTAAACTTTTCCCAGGATGTGGTCAATTGGAATAACAGCATTTCTCTGATTACAGTATTTGGGAACAGACACCGCATCAGGCTTCCAGTCAGGAGAGCAAAGCACTGAGATGCAGGTGATTTCAAGCATGAACATAATCACTTATCTCATGCTCCAGAAACTGATCTGCATTCACCTGGAGCGCTCACCTTACGTCTATACAAATAAAGAATGCAATTGTGTGTAGCCTTAATATCATGTCTGCCTGGAGATATTAAATGAGAAAACAAAACACAGTGAAACTGGGTCTTGTCTAATACTCATCTAGTTGCCTCCATTATTTATCATTCTATGACCAGATGCCTGTCCCACACTATTTGGTGTGTGAGTATATCTCTATCTACCTATCTGGCATCTATTCAAAGTTAGGAGATCTAAGTAGAATAGCATAAAAATTATCTGCAGAGTGTGAAGCCATCTAATAATGATACTTGCAATTTCTGGCACCACTATGTCACAGGGACTGTGTTACCTACTCTTTACACATGATTTCTTTTAATATTCAGAACTGTGAGGAAGTCTTTGTGGTAATGGTAAATGAGGTAGGAGTTTATATCAGACATTCTAGTAACAAACATCTTGGCATTGAATCTTGATTTTATCATTTGCCTGAAGTAAAGTAACTTGCCCAAAGTCACCCACTAATAATCCAAGGCCAACATTTGAATGTAGTTTTAACAACAAAAATATTTTTCCTCCCTTGAATCATCATTCTAAAGGATGCAAACTCCTGCCCCTGCCCCACGGGAGGAAAAACAGTATTTTTTTTCCCCCATTATATACAGGGTTCTTCCATCATCATGTATTATTTCATACTTAAGCAAAAACCCTCAGGGTACTGACCTTCAGGATGGTTGAAAGAATCCCAATTGCAAACATTCTGGCTCATTCTCAGCTATGTGACATTTATTTCACAAATATGTGAGCACTCTAATTAGGAAGCAATGGATACAGGTAGTGAAGACAGAAAACATTGGTCTTAACTGCCAGGAACTTTCATTTCAATGTAATAATGTGAATGTTTCAAACATCTGTCAGATAATAATGTACCCTTCCTCTTTGCTGTGACAACATTGGCTACATTTTTCATTTTTATTACATAGTCACTGAGATTTCATGAGAATTGTGAAACTTCTCCGATCCCACTGATAGACTCCATTAAAGCCTTTTTGTCCTAATTCTCGACTGTCACCTGGGAACATACAAAACTGGTTATTTCTCATAAAATAGTCAATGACAGATGAAATAGGAGTTTGAATATACTTTCAAACAAAATGGAAGCAAACTAAACGAGATTTTTTCCCCTAAAACACGCTGTTGTTTTTCAGTGGATTTCATAAGAAGAAAATCATTTTAAAATGTATTAAGATTGAATGGAAAAAAACAGTGTAGAAAATAAATTATTTCATATTATAGCCAATAAACAAATCAATAACACTAACATCCTTGATGAGTGGTTATTACATGCTAGTAACAGTTCTGTGTATTTATAGAGACCATTATTTGATCCCAACAATGTTATGAGATAGATATTACTGTCATCTCCACTCTAGTAATGAGGAAACAGAAGCACATAAATAGAAAAAATGCTACTTACAGACTACAAATAATAGCTTTTCTTGAAACAGTGCTAAATGCCAAGAATACTGATCATACCTAATACTTGCTTCAAGTGTAGAACTTCCTGATTCACCAGAATTTAATAAGTGGGTACCCTGCAGCAGACATTGTGTTTATTTTCCAGTAATTTCTTCTGAAACATGACATAGGTGTTCTTAAAAGATCACCATGCCATTCAAAAGTTTCCCATGAGAAAACACAGGACTTACAGGAAACCGGATTAGAGACACAACACCGAGAAACATCATCAGTGACACTTAAAAAAAAAAAAAAAAGAACCTAATAAAAATAGTGGCATGATTTTACATATGTTTAATGGCTAAGAAACCCATGAATACTACAATAAATGTGTCACTTTACCTGATAAAAAGTGACCTAAAGTTTGTTCATGGAAGTGGATACCAGAAGGATTGCTGCATGAGGTTGATTGTAAAACTGTAGAAGGGTCAGGCTTGCAGGCAGATGCTTGAAGCCTGTGTGTGAGTGTGCATTTTGTGTATTCCCACATAGCTGACTTCTGCAAGAAGTAGCTTATCATGTTTACCTAATGTTTCTTGCAGAGGAAATCACATGTTTACAAACATGAACTTTGTGGTATACTCAAATTGCTCCCTAATAGGTCAGTTTATTCAGGATGAATCTGCAGTTTCAAAGCAACTTCACAGCACACAGACTGACCTCTCCTAAGCAGACCAGGTTAAGTACTATATGAGCCATAACTTCAGAAAGGAGCAAATAAAGGAATTGTCCTGACTGGGGAGATGGGGAATGGTTTATGTAGAGGATGCCCGTGGATTGAACATCAAATATAACAAGAGTATCAGGGGCAGAGCAGTGAGCAGAGGGCACTACAAGAGAAAGGAAAAGCAAGAGACAATATACACCATGAAGAAATGATTTAGTGAGCAATTATTGCATCATGAATTCTTTAGTAGTTGAATTTTTTTATTTTTTCTTTTTTGGAGATAGGGTTTCACTCTTGTCACCCAGGCTGGAATGCAGTGGGACGATCTTGGCTTGCTGCAACCTCTGCCTTCTGGGTTTAAGCAATTCTCCTGCCTCGACCTCCTAAGTAGCTGGGATTACAGGCACCCACCATCCCACCTGGCTAACTTTTGTATTTTTAATAGAGATGGGGTTTTACTGCGTTGGCCAGGCTGGTATTGAACTCCTGACCTCACGTGATCTGCCTGCCTCAGACTCCCAAAGTGCTGGGATTACAGGAGTGAGCTACAGCACCCGGCTGAATATTTATGTTTTAACTGACAAGTACAAATTGTATAATATGTGTACATTGTGGGATGGCTAAATCAAACTAACATCCTCATTTATCTCACATATTTTTGTGTGTGTGGTAAGGAAACTTAAAAACGACTCTCTTAGCAATTTGCCAATATATAATGCATTGTTATTAATTATAGTCACCATGTTGTACAATAGATGCCTTTCTTGCCTTCCTCCTGTAACTAGAATGTAGCTCTCTGATGGCGGGAAGCACGCCTGGCGTGTTCACCCTTGTGTGCACAGCACATGGGCCAGTCCAGGCACTTGTATCTCAATAAAAATGGTGAACTTAGTGTGGTTTAAGTTTGATCAGATTTAAAAACATAAAAATACTAAAAATAAAAAAGGTAAACCCATAAATGGATGAATGCACAAGTAGTGGAAGAGTAAGGTATTTCATATACAGCCTATCTGAAAACTACAGCTAACAGTGATCTAACAAACATGGTCAAGCATTAATCATCCCCTAAACCAGTGGTCTGACACCATGAAATAGCTGCATAACACTTTTCTGAGTAAATTAAATTTTTATATAGATAAAAGTGGTGATTCATTAGTATTCATATATTGTTACATCATTTTTATGGGATATAATAATTATTAAAGACATCAGTAGTAATAAGACGATTTCTCAAAAATGTGAAATTGGGTTTTTCCTGATAGTTCTAGTCTTATATCTAGCTCTGTGCCTTGTGAATTTTTTTTCTTGACTTCCTTTTGTTTTTTTTTTGAACAGTACTGAGAATACTCTGGTTTTCAAAGTTGAAGACCCATGATTATTACAATTACTAACAGATTTCCTTGAAATCTATCAGAATATTCTTCAATTAAACTGATTCTGAAACCTACACAGGAGAGTTGGCAAATTCCAGAGTTGGTTGTAAGCACAATCTAACAAGTTTTCAAATTTCTTAACATTCTATCAATTGAAAATTAGACAAGGAACTCAGATAGCACTAAATGTTACACAATTTTATAAAGCAATAAAGGCATCTTGTGATATGCATTCATATTTTATCCAACAATGAACTATTTAGGCCAAGATGAAAAAATGGCATGGAACATGTTCAAATGAGCTTTGCCTGGCATTGAATTCATCACATCCTTGTGCACTTTAATAGAATATTTGCTGGTACGTTTCTATCTGACTAGACATGAATAGGAGTGGATTTTATAAACACTATTACTTAATAACCTGTACATAAAAAGTTTAAAATATATAAAGTGGTTACAGTGAAAGCCTTATCCTTAGATCTAAACCCCAGAAACCTAACCTGGCAGAAAATAAATATTAACAGATAACATTTCATGGGTACTTATTTTCTAGGCACTCTGCTAAACAATTTTCATATATTAATTGGTTACTTCTTCACAATGACCATATGAGGTACAAACTAGTATGGTTTTCATTTTATAATTCATAAAACTGAAAGACAGAGAGAATAGTTATAGCTGTGGGTTCTGCACATCAGACTTTTAAGAAAAGTATTTTAGAATCCTGTACATAACTCTTGCTGGCTTGGCTCTGAATTCCTTATCTAAATGCTGTTCAGTTATTTGACCTAAATTATACATAGTGGGTAACACCCACTATAACACATAGTGGGTGTTAGAAAAGCCACATTTAACCCAGGAGTGGAAACTGGATTCTGAAAGTTCATTTAGGTTGATGATAAAATTAAGGCTTAATTATCAAGACATGGAAATTTCAAGGCAGTCTATGTCCTCCCCACAGGCCTGGGCCATCCATAATTGGCCAGGGTGGGGAAGCTCTTTTTTTCCTTTGGGGATGGTCCTCCGACATCCAGAATCAGATTAGGCTCAGTTGGAGGACAGCCCTTGGTCTCAGTAAAACTCTGTACATAAGAAGTCCTTTACCTCTACTTTGACAAAAGGAACTGATAATGATCATCAACTGCTTTACATTTCTAAAGAAATTACAAATAAAGGAAAGTGATGTGAAATACCTAACCTTAAACACGGTAGTGCATTATACAATAAGCATCAAGTAAAATAAGAACAACCATGGGACTAAATATAGATATGCCATAATTTACTAAAGAATGTACTAAAGAAGATGGTGGGATGAAAACTCATAACTTCAATGTGAGCCTCCCACCTCACCAAAAGCCAAAGAGTCAGTAGCCTAGCTTCCCTTCTAGGCTTAGTGGGAGCAGGTCCCTGTGGACCAATACCTCTGAGATCTCTGTAGACTAAAGCCTTCTTAGCCTTCATACCTACATATAGTCATGTGCCACATAATGAGATTTTGATAAACATTATATTTTATCATGCTTATTCTATGTATGTATGTATGTATGTATGTATGTATGTATGTATTTGATGGAGTCTCACTCTGTCCCTCAGGCTGGAGTGCAGTAGTGTGATCTCCACTGTCTGCGACCTCTGCCTCCCAGATTCAAGTGATTCTCCTGGCTCAGCCTCCTGAGTAGCTGGGATGACAGGCACCTGCCACCACACCTGGTGGGGTTTTGCCATGTTGGCCAGACTGGTCTTGAATGCCTGACCTCAGGTGATCTGCCCACTTCGGCCTCCCGAAGTGCTGGGATTACAGGCATGAGCCACCGCACCTGGCCTATGTTTAACTATATTTAGATACATAAATACCATTGTGTTACAATTGCCTACAGTATTCAGTATTGTAACATGCTGTAAAGGTTTGTAGCGTAGGAGCAATAGGTTAAACCGTATAGCCTAGGACTTTAGTAGACTATGCCACCAAGATTTGTGTCAGTACATTGTGATGGTTGCACAATAACAAATTACCTAATAATGCATTTCTTAGAGCACATTTCTGTCATTAAGTGATGCATGACTATACTTATTTTAAAATACGGCTGAGTGTGGTGGCTCACACATGTAATCCCAGGACTTTGGGAGGCTGAGGTGGGAGGATCACGAGGTCAGGAGATCAAGACCATCCTGGCTAACACGGTGAAACCCCATCTCTACTAAAAATTATCTGGGCATGGTGGCACATGCCTGTAGTCACAGCTACTCAGGAGGCTGAGGCAGGAGAATCACTTGAACCCACGAGGCAGAGGTTGCAGTGAGGTAAGATCACGCCACTGCACTCCAACCTGGGCAACAAAGGGAGACTTAGTCTTTAAAAAAAAAAAAAAAAAATTACATATTACTTATTAATACTATGTGCTAGGCCCTATACTAAACACTTTATAAATACTTATTTAATCAAGCAAGACAGCATTATGAGGTAGGTACTATTATGCCCATTTTGGAGATGCAGAAGCTGGGGGGAAGTAATTTGTCCAAGGTCACAAAACTAGTAAATGGGAATTGAACTCAGATAGGCTAGCTCTAGAATCTGCATTCTTATCCACTATGTGTGTAAAGAGGATTCAGGGGTGGAGGGGCTGTAGAAAAAATATGATTAGTGAAGTTTAT
Source organism: Piliocolobus tephrosceles (assembly GCF_002776525.5). Taxonomy (NCBI): domain Eukaryota; kingdom Metazoa; phylum Chordata; class Mammalia; order Primates; family Cercopithecidae; genus Piliocolobus; species Piliocolobus tephrosceles. Next base: position 53,398,508 of record NC_045435.1, on the reverse strand, counting down.
TTCAGTTTTCACATATTTTTGAAGTGTTACCAGAGACTGCAAAAATTTTTTAAATGAAAATCAAAGTCTTGATGGTCTCTAGTTTAAAAATGATGAAACTAAACACTTCATAAAATAAACATCATAGTTGTAGAGTCCTAAATTGCTAAGTAGTCTTTGTTAAGAAAAAGTATGTACATTGCTGGGTATATATTCAAAAGACAACAAGTTGTTCTACCAAAAGACACATGTCCTCACGGCACTATTCACAATAGCAAAGACATGGAATCAACCTAGGTGCATCAACAGTGGGCTGGATAAAGAAAATGTGGTACATCTATACCATAAAAAAGAACAAAACCATGTTGAACTGTAGGCCATTTTTCTAGGTGAATTAACACAAACAGAAAATCACATCCCTCATATGTTCTTACTTACAAGGAAGAGCTAAACATTGGGTAGTCATGGAGATAAAGATGACAATAGACACTAGGGGCTAATAGAAGAGTGAGTAGGTTGAAAAACTAAATATTCGGTCCTATCTTCAGTACCTGGGTGTGGAATTGATACCCCAAACCTCAGCATCACGCAACATACCCATGTAATAAACCTGCACATGTACCCCTGAATCTAAAAGTTGAAAAAAGAAAACATATGTATACACACATACAAATATACATAAGCATATATGCATGTATAATTTATAATTACAAATAATAAAACAAGAAGTCTGAATAATTTCATCAACTGCAAAATTCAGTCATGAGCAGAAAAACAGAAACAAAACCTAAGATCCCATAGGTTTGTTGACATCCCTTTCCTTTTTGATCTAAGCCATGGTTTGCAAATCTCTCATAAGTACAGTGATAGTGGTGACAAAATTTGTCTATGTCTATAAAGCCCTATGACCATGTTAAGCCTTTCTTGAACAGTGTAGGCTGGCAGGGTGGAATGACATTAAAAGTCTAAGGGTATGCTAGTAGGGAAATATGAGCTTTAAAAATACGAACTAATTCACACTTTAAAGAGTCATTAATTCAACATTGTTTTGTCTTTCTATGTTACATTCATTAGGTATTATAGTCAGCAGCTGGTAGCTCCTTTTAACCATTTGGAGACATCCATATTCAAATTAATGTTGGCTAGAAAACTGTATTTTTTTCCAGCCAAGATGGCAAAGTTGTCTTTGATTTCACTATGGCCTCAGTTTGAAGAATTAAGATCAGAAATGTCCAGGCAGCCAATATGTCTAATGGAAATTTCCGTATATTTAGAGATAGGCTGTTTAACCAGTGAGTTATAGGTAGGAAAAAGGTGTGCATTAGACAAACACATGAGCCTATCCATTGTATATCTATCAAGTGCCTTCTTCGCAGACATAATAATGTCCCAGAGAGACAGATCCTGCCTTCATGGAACTTAAGACCTAGCGGGAAAATAGGCAGAAAAATGATCAAGGTACTGAGTGCATAATTGCAATGGAGACGGATGATCTAAAGAAGTCCTTTGAGAGTATATCAGTAAAGAAGCTGGCCTAGACTTGAGGCTGTGAGGGCAGCCTAGGATGGGTGTGCTAAGAAGAAAAGAAGGAACATTCCATACATAGGAAAACAAAAATAAAGAAAAGGGGCATGGAGAAAAGTTATTTGAATGAGTACAGTTCATTCACAAACTAAAGGATGGCACAAATGGGTGGGACCCTGGGAAGGCAAGACAGGGGATCAGGGGGTCAGGGAGGTAGGAAGTAGTGGACAATTAGTCAAAAAAGTAGGCCAGCACAAACCATGAGGGGCCTTGTGAACTTCCTTAAGAATGGGGGTTTTATCATCAATCAATAAGAAGGCATAGTTTGAAATACCATAGTTGAATCCATTGTCAAGGAACTAGGCCTTCCATGGACAGAAAAGGCAATGGTTGCTGGTTGTTTCATTTAAATAGCCTTTAGAAGTCATGCAAAACACAAGTATGACTGAATACATTGTGGGTGGGGTGGTGGAGTCCTAGATAATGGTAAGGCGTATTGTAGACAACTAGACCAAGACAAGTTGCCTATAGCTTTACTCTTAAGGATCACACACCTCCCTACGTTCTTCTACCATCAATTGTTCATATTTACACCGGACAGCAAGCAATTAGTTGATCTGATTTCTTGAGGAAACAATAGGAGACAAGGACAGAAATAGGGGCACCATCCAAACTGCAAATAACCCAACTCCAGAATACAATTTTGCATCTCATTAGTAATTTGACAATATAAAGAGTGGACAAGCCAACATCACTAGGTCTTTTTCACTTGTCATTTGTGGTTTGTAAGACAGAATTAAACAAGAAGGTCTTAGTTTTCAGAGAAACTCAACTCACTATTCGGCAGATAGGGAAAAGGTATGCCTTTCTAGAAAACAATATAAAAAGAGACATATATTAAGATAAAGACTTCTCAAAAGGCCTCAGAATCTCAATGTAGGAAGAAATCATGGAGTGTGAACCTTCTTTTACATGTATGAAAGATAAAACTTAACTATACCTTCAGATTACAGATTTCTATGGTCTTCATGTCTTTATATTTAGCTGACACTCTGATTAGAAGTCCTTCAACTATGATTAAAGGTCTACTCTGAACTTTAATATAGGAGACTTCTCTAGGGCAAGACTACGCTGAACTTTAATACAGGATCTAGTGCATGGATTGACCCAATAGCATTCAATCAATTAATATATGCATATACTCTCCAATAACTATGCAGAGTCGTTGTCCTTTCTTTTATTTATCAAAATGCCTGAAGATTGCTTTTATCTTAGCCATAGTCATTCTTGACATCGCTTTAAGTGTTCAGACCCCCTCTGCAGTCATTTTATTTGTAATAGTGCCTTGTGTGTTGTGTCTCCTAGCTCTACATACAAACTACCACGCTTACAATCTCCATGAACCTAAGTGCGTCAGTGGCGCTGGGGATGCTATACATGCCGAAAGTATACATCATCATTTTCCACCCTGAACTCAATGTCCAGAAACGGAAGCGAAGCTTCAAGGCGGTAGTCACAGCAGCCACCATGTCATCGAGGCTGTCACACAAACCCAGTGACAGACCCAACGGTGAGGCAAAGACAGAGCTCTGTGAAAACGTAGACCCAAACAGTAAGTAACTCTCCTTTTCTTTCATCTTCCCATCCTGCATCAGGAAGCTTAAGAAGAGGTGGGATGGGTGTGCTTGCGTCTCTGGAGAACTACTGTGATCGTTCTTGTCAATATGGACTGGGTTGCCTTGGTGAATGCTAACTTCTGCTCTTTTGAGTTTGACTCATTCCTGCCACCGTTTTCTTTTTGTTCCTTGTTGGAAAGAAGCTTTTGGAGGCTCTCCTTCAGAAGTGTGAAGCCTCCCCCTTCCCTTGCTGCTTGTCCTCTGGTACGGAATCCTCCAACTGACAAATGCACCTATCAGATTTTTCTTTCTTGCACTCTTCCTGTTAAGGCAACAACTTTTTTGTCAGGGAAACTTCCATACCTAATGAACTGTATTGGTAGGAATAAAACTGGAATAAATTAGAATTTTGGAAGCATAACTTTTTTCCTCTAGCATGTGAATGTTGAAAAAGTTATTTTTTACTGCTCAGGTCTTCTAGAAACATATAAAATATTGGAAAAAGTTGTCAAACTTTAATCCAAGTACACAGGACCAGATACTACCATGACAATGTCCTGTGGGAAAAACAGTGTCTACCATACCACTGGAGAAGAGTTTTATTCTATGCAAGACAAACCTTAGGGAAGAAATCTAAGGAAAAAAACGTTGGATATAAGATGCTATTATATGGCATATCTGCAAAACTCTAGGACCCTTTAGTCATGCCTGCAAATGTCCCCAGGTAAAATGGGCATATAGCTATCACTTTGTAAATAACACAAGACCAGCTCAAAGGTTAAATGCTTAGAATTCCTAATTGCTAATTTTACTAACAATATGGTGGCAAGAGTACATTTCAGATTTAAAATACTAGTTTTAAGATTTGTTTTTCCAGGAATATTTTGGCTAGTTGCATGTAGAATGAGGCAGATTCAAATATTTGTGATACTTATTCTGTTTAAGGCAGAAGGGATTTCAGGTTATCCATTAAGTCATTCATGACATATTATATTTCAGTTAGAAGCTGATCTTGTTGTCAAAGGCTTAATGCCAAACAGAAGGAAGTTTCCATTTTAAATACTCTTGAGGAAATCCTTTTTGCTCTGGAAATAAGAGAGATATCTTTAATAAAAACCAAGAAGCCAACTGGGTTTGCTCCTGACAAACACTACACACAAAGAACTGTGATTTTGACCTATCTCTATTTACGAATAGTTGAGTGAATGTTGTGAAATATTTTGAATATATGTAGACAAAGTAATAAGGTTAGTTAACAATATTGTGGGCCCCACTTTGACTTTTGACAGAAAACATCCTAGGACAAGGCTAAAGGAACATACTGAGAGAAGGGAGGAACAGAATGAATGATAGGCTGTGTTGTGTCTCCGGAGCAAGTGGCCAGTTGAGAGGAGGGCAAGTGGATGGTGACTTGCTGTGGCATTCAGTGTGATGTAGGAAGAGGCTTTGGGTTGAGACATACCTGGGTTCAAATCTAAACCACTCCATTTACTAGCTGTGTGGCTTTAAGAATCACTGAGCTTTTCTAAAACTCAATAAAATTATGTATAAAAGAGAGAATAACTTTGTCATAAATGTATCATAAAATATGATGTCTAGAAAATACTATATCAGCTAAATGTCAGTGTCCTTCCATTCCTGAAGAGGCAAAAAGCTTTGCTTAGAAATAAATTTCAGCATAATTTATTAAGATATAGTAGATATAAAGCTGCAGTTAAATGTACATTAAACATCACAGGGTAGATAAAACTAAATCCTCAAAAGAAGAATTTACGGCTGGGTGCGGTGGCTCACTCCTGTAATCCCAGCACTTTGGGAGGACAAGGTGGGTGGATCACCTGAGGTCAGGAGTTCGAGACTAGCCTGACCAACATGAAGAAACCCCATCTCTACTAAAAATACAAAATTAGCCAGGCGTGGTTGTGCTTGCCTATAATCCCAGCTACTCAGGAGGCTGAGGCAGGGGAATCGCTTGAACCCAGGAGGCAGAGGTCGCAGTGAGCTGAGATTGTGCCATTGCACTCCAGCCTGGGCAACAAGAGAAAAAATCTGTCTCAAAAAAAAAAAAAAAAAAAAAGAAGAAGAATTTACATGAACATATGTGTGCATCTATTAATCTATTATACCTATACCTGTGTTGTTAAATATATCTGTATATTTATAATTAGTGGCTTTTAATTATAGTTTGTTTTGTCAAATTTGCATTTCATAAAACCTTTATCTTGCAAATATTCCAATAACAGCTTTATTTTTGTATACACACACACAATTTAACTAGATACTGTTCAAAGTCAATAAACAGAAAACATAATTGGAAGTAATTGTACTAGGGAAAGAAAGACGAAATTAGAGGTTTTGAGTTTAGACAATTCGATACTATGCTATTTAAGAATTATTAACTTTCAAAAAACATTACTACTCTTGCTATTTAATGATAAGGTGCAATCCTTGTTGAGGCTTTTTTTGGGTATGACATTGGTTGTTAAAATGCTAACACTGACATTAATGCTAATGCTAGCATAAAGTACTCTTTGAAATAGGCATTACGCGGAATGCTTTGTGTGGAATATCTCACTTACTCCTCACAGTACATCTATAGAATAGATGTTGTTATTCTCATTTTACTGAGGAAACCTTGGCTTCACAAGATTAAGTAACATTACCAAAGCCACACATGTAGTTAACAGCAGAGGTTGGACTAAAACCCAGGTCTGACTCTTCAGCCCACGCTTGTTCCTCTTTGCTCCTCTGTTTCTTAGAATATGAATGGCATGTCAAAATTCCAATGCAGGAATTACTCTTTTGGTTTCCTTATTTGGTTATATAGTTTGTATATGCTGAATATAATGATGTTTGGTGGGAGATTCTTTAAACATACTGTAACGTATTATTGCTTGTTTTGTCTACGAAAACAGGAGTAACCTGAGCTCAAAGAAGGCTGCCCAGGTAGAGGCCTCATCTGATTAATTCAAAAATTATATTCCAATGATTCCATTTGGAATTCATTTGGTATCTCTTTCCTTGAAAAAGTTTCATAGGGTTTTTGTTGTTGCTCTAAGTGTCTACATGGAGCCAAGGTAAACAATACAGAAAAATAAAATAAAATAGAGCCTTTTTCTCACCACCAGTTGGAAAGATGTTTTTAATTGCTTTAGCTCTTTTGTTATTGTGTAGACACACCCTAAAACACCATGAAAACTTAACTAGATATCTGCTAAACCATAGGAGGAGATTCATGTACCTCCAAACATTGGGGTTTCTGATGACCCAGCTCTCAAAGGTCCCAAAAAAGAATCCAAAGAGCTTATCTGCACAAAAGCTGTCCAATAGTACTTTCTGCAGTGATGGTCATGTTTTGTGTGTGTGATGTCTAATAGAGTAAGCAAATATGGCTACTCAACTGAAGAAATACATTTGTTATTTTACTTAGTTTTTAATTAAGTAAACTTTATTTACATTGCATTTAAATTTAAACACACACTTGTGGCTGTGGCTACTGTATTGGACAGTGTAGCTCTAGAAATTGACAAGGATTTTATTCTAGGAAACTCAATTTGAGTCCACATTAGATATAGTTTCCAAAGTTTTAGTGTTGATACTGATCTAGGACTCAAAGTCAACTCAAAGAAATAAAACATTTGAGATAAGACAAACATACAAACAAATAGTCATTTAAAATGATCTCAAAATGAGCCACTAATAGGGAAAAAGTAACATCATAGACAGCAATGACATTTGAAAAACCAGTCCCCAGCAAGGCAAAAATGCATGTAATAGGAAAAGAACAATAGTGAAAAATTCAATTAATAAAAACAAACATGACTATGCTATGCTAGGTAACATTATAATATTCTGTTTAATGCCAAATATAGCTAAAATTATCTCCAGTATCTTAACTGTTGTAACAGAGATAAATGACATTATTTTCTGAATTTAAGCTGACTGGCTAAAAACAAAGAAAAACAGCTCATGCACTTGAAAAAGGAATTTGTCTCTCCAATAGGCAAATTCTGTACAATATTTTCTGAGGGAGGATGTCTGAGAGGAAGTAGAGTTTATACTATGAGCTGCAAAGTAAATAGTGGAACAGAAATGTCCTCTTATTCATTGTTGCTCTAAACACTTAGTCTCAATGTATTTCAATCTTTAGTGTTTTCATTTTTAACAGCTCTGCTCCATCACTGCAGTTTGCCATCTGGTGCATGCATGCTTCTACTCATCCAACTCCACACTGCAACTACATGTCTACATAAAAATGAATTTGCTTGCTGACTTAATATAGGAAGACATTTATACTACCATATTTTTTTTCTCAAGAAATACAATTATCCTGTTAGTTTGCTTCCTTAGCTAACAGTCCATTGTATGAAAGTAAAACTCCATTATGTGTGGAATAAACAAAAAGTAAATCTCAAAATTTCAATGTATCTGTGCACTGCTGGCATATTAGATATTCAGAATTGGGCCAATTCTTGCTGGTCTCTGCACTTAGATTGAAAAACAGCAAGCTCAGAGGGCATAGGGCTGTAGCTCAGCTACTTACTGAATTTTAGTTATGCAAATAAGACTTCCATTGCTAAAAGTTTAAAAGAACCTGGCCTCATTTGGATAGCTGTATATCTGGCCAAGATGATGCCTTCTCATATTCCTGTCTAAGAAGAAGGGTACCTCAAACTGTTTCTCCCACCTGCATCCTGAATTTGCAATGTTTCCCTGCACTTTCTACAGTTCACTTGGCAGATGTATGTTCATGGCAAACTTGTAGATGCCAGATAAACAAAATGCCATGGTTGTGCTTGGGCTATGGCTTACTGATGGCCATGACGATCCTTTTCAAGTTGGATGGATAATATTAACTAAGAGGCAGCATGGCTTTATTGGGATGGGTGGATAAGAACCACAGCCTTCTTCACCTGGACTGGTATCAACCAGAAGATATTCTGTAAATTGTCTTTGGCTTTCATGCTTTCTTTGGTAAAAGATCACAGTGCATAGTGAAGAGAGGCCTGGCCCTAAGCTACCTTTCTTTTAAGCTACCATCCATTTTCTAAGCTAATGCCCTGCAAGCAGTGCAGAGAAATACTTCAAGGATCTTAGCTAGATACAGAGAGTTTATTCTGGCAGGTCAGCAGCAACTAGAGATGGCAGGCTGGTGGACAGCAAGGGACAACCCTTTTTTTGGATGTGGAGATGTATGACTAATTAACTCACTCTGGGATAGAAAATGGACATAGACTACATAAAAGACTGGTTTAAGCTAATTAACACGTTGTATGGTGAAGCACATGTTAGAAGAATAACAATTTGCACCTAAAATACAAAATAAGGTATGGAATTGTATTCTGATGGTGTTTTTCTTGTGCTACCATTTTTGCATCTACAATCAGGAAAATACATAAATAACAACTTGTGATGTTCTCAACAAAATAAATTTATTACATAAAATAGGACTGTCAACATAAGGAGGTATGTTATTTTAAAAAAAAAGAAAAGAAAGCAAGCTCAGGCTGCTGGAAAATGGATGTGGGCACCAAAACTCTACACAAATAATGGTTCCTAGAAAATGCTAGAACACACTTCTGTGCTGTGTTAATTTGTTATGGTTCTTGTTTTGTTTTGCTTCTCCATTTGTTTGGATCCCTAACATTCTCAACATTATGTTACTTGTTTCATCCTCTTGGACTAACCACACAGGCTGGATAGCATGACTGGACTAGGCTGAGAAAAAAGGGCTGGCAAGAAGAAGAAAATAATGCTCTGAGCTGATAAATAAATTATGTTTGGGCTGGTTCCCTCAGCTGTTCCAACTCAAGCAAGTAAAACCCAACTCCCTTAACTCAAGAGGCACCAGTACTCCCATGTTCAGAGGTACCTGAATTGAGGTGACCTGGTCTACCAAAGGCTACTGAACCCACCAAAAGTGTGGGCATAATGTGTATGGTCTCTATCGCAGCCTTTTCCCAAAAGGAAAATAATAATAATAAAACATAATATCATGTGCACATTTATTTTATACATACCTATATATTTACTTTTCCTGTAGACTGTATACCACCAGTAAGAAAGAGTGTACAAAAGTCTGTTACTTGGTACACTATCCCACCAACAGTATAGCTTTTGACTGCTTTCCAAAAGGTAAGAAAACAATCTAATTCTTATTTATTTATGTGTTCTTGTCTCCAATGAGAATTAGAAATGTTTCCATGGAAACTGTGCATGATTACCTGAAAATATATCTATAGGAAGAAATAAATTTTCAAATATGATCTATTTGATAAGCTTAGTGCCACCAGCTGCCATTGGTTGTATGCCTGCTTAATTTTCTAAAGAATGTGTTTATGAGTATGTACACATTTGTCTTCCTGAACAGCTAGCCAGTAATTGCAGAGAGCTGTTGCTGGTCATTCTGACACATGCTCTACTTTAAAACTACCAGTGGTGAGAAACTATTTCACAGTATTTCTCAATGTATGCTTTCCTACTGTGGGTTTAGAAGGCAATGTGGAAAACCTACAAGGAGGGAAGGGGGATGCTTAGTAAATGCAAACCTAGTGAAATATTTGTTCTGCTTTATTTTTACTAAATACCTTCAAAGAAGTGTACACTAAAAAAGTATCCATTGAAATAGCAACAAATGACCTTACCATCTTTAACTCAAAATTGTCTTGGTTCCTTCTCTGCAGAAAATAAATAGGTTTACTGGCTGAATTGTCTTGGTTCCTTCTCTGCAGAAAATAAATTGGTTTACTGGTAGGGATTGATAATATGTTGATGATTTGTGGCTCATAGTTCTGCCTTTGAGAAACACTGAACCAACTTTACTCATCACACAAAAGCAGAGAAAGGGTCAATGAAAGACCACAAAGATCTAAAGATTAGTGTCAACGCTGGTTATACCCAAGAATACCAATAAATGCCAAAGGTGTTCAAATAAATAGATTAAATGATAATGTATTGTGTGATGTGTGAACCAAACACATGAGTGGGGTGGCATAAGAATAATAATGGATTCACCACAGAGGCTTTTATATTGCTTTAGGCTCTCACTAAAGAAAATATACTCTGAAAGAATATTATCATCACCCTGTTTCAGCCTAAGCAACATTATAAGACAGTGGAAAACAACACTTGCTATGGCAAGCATCCTCATCCATGTGGAACAGGGCATTCCAAACTATGGGAAAATATACAGTAGAGAATATGGAATACGTTATTAAAGTCATGTGGTGGCTTTGAGTAAAACATTCTCTTTAGAGTTTCTCTGAACCTCCTGTTGTACTTATAAAATAGAGAGACCTCTCTCTAGAGAGATCCCAAGAGAGTAAGCAGTGAGGTCGTACCACGGGAGGGGGAAAAATATTGCTTAATAATGTAGACTGGTCTTTCTCTTTCCTACATTGATAACATGGGACTTAGATAACTGTTCTGTTTCTTCCCATCTTTGTTTGTGTAATAGAATTCTGAATACGAATAATGTCTTGCTCTCTCTCTCTTTTATCCATTTAGTGTTGTAAGACAGGATAAGAGTACTTCCAAAGAGTAATGACATTTTCTGTTGACTTTAGACGGAGGCCAGCAACTTGGTCTTTAATTTAGGGTATATTGTTCACATAGTTATTTCCTTTTTCCCTATCAACATGATCTGTCCTAGTTTTTAAATAGGGCATTCTTTCCTCCCAGTGAATATGTAACTGTATTCCAATGAGATTTCAAGTTTTTTGTAGTACAAGTGCTTGTCAAAACACTGGAGCTCATCACTTTAATAGTCTTTTTACATGAGACTGACTAAGAATAAATAAGAAGGAATTTTCCCTGGGTAAAAATGATAGATTTAGTCTCAATCCATTAAAAATTCTCTTTTGCTCCTTTCTAAGTTGATGCCTTTGGTTTTAAAGGGAGTCAGATGAAAATATTTTAAGTCAACCTTTTGGTTAAAAAATACTTTTAGGATATACAGGTTAGAAGTAAATTCAAACTTGTAGTGAGAACTGTCTTACTTCAAAGATTTTGATGAGAGAAAGCAGTGAGGTCACATCATGAGAGGGGAATCATTGCTTAATAACGTGGACTGGTCTGTTTCCTATATCAATATCATAGGGCTTTTATTAGTTTATTATTCTATTTCATCCCGTCTTTGTTTCCACAATGGTATTCCAAATGCAAATAATAATTGTATTTGGTCTCCTTTTCTGACCAACTTAAATGTGACTTTAAATATTAAAGATAAACATTTTGTAGAGCTGCTTCAAAATAATTGGGGATATAAGTTGGTTTAAGTTACATTAATTCAAAGAACAGGTGATTTACTTGTTCAGGTCAATAATGAGACTAGTAAACTTGAAAGGTCAATGAAAGAAGTCTCTTAATGTTATGTGTTGAAATCCATTTCTAAGTGATTGCTTTCAGGGAGACAAGACAGTAAAAAGAAAATCACAGATTCAAGAGTAAACTTTCATACTACTGTGCTATTAAAACTTAGTGTCAGGCATCATGTCCGAACAAAGCCTAGTATAATGTTTACAGCAAATCAAATATTTGCTTATAGGTATTTGAAGGAAGTAGGTTCAAATTCAGATGGAACATAACCTAAGCCTGGTTTGAAAATGCATTCCATAACATGCCTCTGTTTAAAAGCACTCTCATGTGATGACCACTCTCAGCCAGGCATCTGCAGAATCAATACTTTCTGCATCCTTTACATGAATATTTATAAATTTTAAAACTCTGCAAAGTGTTATCAACCTAATGACATTTATGTCGAAATGCAATTAGGTACAAAATGAAAAGCACAATTAATCTGGCATCATCACCATGGCCAGGTCAGGAAATAAGTTTTGTTAGGAGGTAAATTTTCACAGCCTAGGATAGTATTTTGATTAAAAAAAAAAACGTTGAGAGTATAATTAAGCCTTGCGAGAATGCCAAACACATGAATTATATTACTGACATCCATTATTGAATATTACAAAAATCATATTTGATTTCTTATAATGAATGGGATTATTTGGCAATTTTAAGCTTTTTGGAACTGCGCAGTGCAAGTTTTTGTATCATGTTGGGACTCTCCCTCTTTAACATTCAATGTGATATCTCTGCTGTAACTGGAGACCACCTCCTCTTAAAATTCACTTTGAAACACTATAAATATAGCAAAGAATATATGTTATCTGACCTTTGACACTGAATCACCTTGGGAATAAACGCAGCTATAAATCTTTTTGGCATATTTCTCTCTGCCTATGAGGTATGTGAGACACCATCATTTCTCTCACCAAGGTTTGATATCTCAGCATATCTTCAAAATCCAATTAATATCTGCCGTCTTGGTTCTGCAACTTGAGTTCAACTTAAAGCACTGGATGAATGTTTACATGGCTATTGCTTCTCTCATTTCTTGCATAATGAAATGTACACATCATACCTCAAAGTCACAAAAACTATGTCAAGCTTTACATATATGCATTGCACTGCCCTATCTGGTCAAGGTTTTTTACTGAGTATCCTTAAATTGGGTCAATTAAAGAAATATTTTCCAAGCACCTCTCCTCCGGGCCATCCATGAACTGACTAGGAGTGGGGGACAGGAGGGGACAATGCCTTCAGGGAGCTCAGATCTGATGGAAGACTAAGGTAAGTAATAGACTCAAAGGTGACAAGGGCTCTTCCTCAAGGTATATACCAAGTGCCATCAAGCTACAGGTGGAGGCCATCACCCAGGATGTTTTGCTTGAGCTGCTCTTAAAAGATAAAGGGCTCCAGGCAGCCATAAAAGGAAAGGCACTCAAGGTAGGGGAAAGTATACACAAAGAACCTGGAGTACAAGAGAATATGACACGTTCTGGTACTAGAAAGCAGTTCTGTGAGGCTATTGGGTTTTGAGGCAGATAGTTTTAGGGAATGAAATGCAGAAGCAGCCTGAGGGTAGTAAGACTGAGTATCCTTTGTCTTTGTGCCTTTAAGTACAAGGGCTAGTAAGTACTAGGCTGTGAGAAAATGTGCTTGGAATGAGTGGAGCACAATACCTCCCATACCAAAGGCTCCTATTACCTAGAACTCGGTAGATGCACAGTAAACATTTATAAGTGAAAATTTATTAGCAATAATAAATATTATGAAAACAATAATAAGTCTACAGCCTCAGTAGGTGGAATTATATTCTTCCAGATAAAGCCTCTAAGGTCACAAAGACCACCCTAAAAGACAATGTACAAACCTGATGTCACGGGTTTCAAAAATATGGTGTAGTTCTAAGGTACAGCTCCTAAAAATGGGTGTCAGTGCTACATCTGGGCTTGTGTAATTAATTTCTTTTGTTGTGCTAAACCCATTTATAAACCAACAAAGTTTTATGCCTATTTTATTTCACAGACCACAGATAATCTACACTTTCAAAGTGCACATGAACTTGAAAGATTCCATTGGACATGGATCCTAAGGACTTGCTTTAAATAGTTACAGATTCTAATTTGGTAAACACAAAAACATAAGCAGTTGAATTGATGGTTTTCTGACTATTGAGTGCATTTCCTTAGAGACTGTCATTCAGGACAGATTTTGCCTTTTATCATGATACCAAATATCATTTGCCTTTAAAAAACACTGTGTATCCTAAACCAAGGTCAGTTAATCTCCAAAATCTTTCTTTCCCCCAATTATTGTGAATGAGCATCTTCCCAATATTCAAGAGAGGTGACCCTTGTGACTCGTTTCCATCTACTAAAGATGTATCTCAACTTTGCAGAATTTTTTTTTTTTTTTTTTGGCTGTACAGTGGAACTTGGATTACACTTTAAATTAACTTTCTCTAGGAATCAAAGGTAATCATTATTTCTCTCTATGATCTACATGACTATTCTCATTTTTTTTTCAAGTTGAAGATTAGTTTTCAATTCCCTTTATATCTCTGCCCTCTTTCATAGTAACCTCTGAAGACCTCAGCTTGCACAAAGAGGATTGAGATAACATTTCCAAAGCTTGTTCTTCCTGAGCTGACCCAACACTTAGAAAAACGTGACATGGATCAGCAACCCCATTTGCTGTAAGTGTTGGTCCAAGTATTGGGTATAACCTTGTATGTGCTATCCTTTTCTCTGGCCAAGAATAAGAAAAACTGGACTGGAAGTCCCACCCTGGCTCTGATACTTGGGGTAGCAAAAGCTTCATCACTTAATGGATCTCTGATTGTGGATAAGTTCCAATCCTCAGTTTCCTCTTTAATAAGATGGAAATAAGCTAATCTTGATGAGGTACCATGGAGGTCGCATGAGATTCTGTATATGAAAGCTCTCTTTTGTAAGGGCTGACTGTGCATATGTCAGGGTACATAAGATAACATTGTTGGTCTCTGCTTATCTGTGTTACTTTATTTTATTTTGTTTATTTATTTGAGATGGAGTCTCACTCTGTCATCCAGCCTGGAGTGCAATGGCGCAATCTTGGCTCACTGCAATGTCCGCCTCCCAGGTGATTCTCCTGCCTCAGTCTCCCAAGTAGCTGGGATTACAGACATGTACCACCACGCCTGGCTAATTTTTGTATTTTTAGTAGAGAGGGGGGTTTCATCATGTTGGTCAGGCTGGTCTCGAACTCCTGACCTCGTGATCCACCCACCTCAGCCTCCCAAAGTGCTGGGATTACAGGTATGAGCCACTGTGCCCAGCCCTGTGTTTTATTTTAATTGGCTTTCTTTTCTCTTTTTTGTTTTGTTTACATTTTTGTCTATCATAAACTCTTAGAGTTGGAAGTCATGATATCTAGGATTGCCAATAAAGTCAGGCAAGCTTTTCTGTAGGTACAACAATCTCTATTTTCAAGATAGTTTACCGTGGCCTTTTGATGCATCATTAGTAGTCTTTTGGCTTGGTGAAATTGAGAGAGAAGGCTATCAGTCACTCAGCAAAGCTGCTGTGGGCCAGATAGGCTCATACCACCTGATATATGAACCACTACATGTGATTAACTTCGACAGGTAGCTCCTGGCCGGCTGGCAAGCTGAAGAGCATTTTAAGTACAAATAATAGTTCTGCAGTATGTCTTGAGTGATAGAGTAATGACTGAGTGGAACAGATTCCCTTAATTTTAGCTCATGAAAACACATTTGGTTTCCTTTAGAAGCTGGGATCCTACCAAAAAAACAATTAACAAAACTTCTCAGAGATCTTCCTTGATACTTTGAAGTCTGGGTTTTATTGCACTTATATTAAATATGGGACCACCCTGGAGGGCCAGACTCATTCATCTCAGTCTTCAAAGGGCCTATCATGATCATTTGCAGCAATTTAATATTTTCATCATATTTTCACTATTGCTGCAAAGTGTAGAATGTACTCAACTATCTGTTGAGGCAGGTCTTATTGAAAGTTGTGAAAACTGACGTAGAGCAGTGAATTAACTTCCTGGTAACACACATCAATGAGTGGCAGAGTAGACACCTGTACTGAGGTCTTGCGGCCAGAGATCTTTCTAATGATTTTTTCTGAAATGGAATGGAATAGGGTGAAATATCTCAGTCTACATCATCTATCTCACCATCATTTCTTGTTCTCATAAGTTGATTCCAGAGGCCCTCAGTTTGCTAAAGATTAGATAGGTCCTCCAGGGTTTCAAGGAGGGAAACATAATCTGACTTCAGGGCCATTGTGGAGTGAGATGCATCTTACTTTTTTTTTTTTTTCTTTATGGTATTGCAAAGACCACTGGATATAATTTCACTTCCTCTTGGATTTTTTTTTTTTTTTTTTGATGGTCTAAAAAATTAAACACTATATTTCCTGTTACAAAGAACGTGATCTGCTGGAACTGGAAATGTTTAATTCTCAGAATTCATTGAAATCCATTGATGATCATATTTGACATCTACTGGTCATCCTGAGTGAAGTTTAGCCATTCAGAGTTCAAGCCATGGGTCTTCATATACAGATGGTTATAAGCAGACTCACCTCTGCTTAAGGTAATCAAGTTTGTCATGGAAACATGAGCAAAGGTAATTAAACTCAGAAGATTTGCTAGCATTAAAAAATAGCAAATCCCTGGAACAAAAATGTGAAAAGCTAATTCCCCCACCCCTTCATCACCTGCTTTTCTCTCTGCTTTTGCCATAGCAAAGCTCTATAAAGAAACTGGCCACCAGGGTCATTATCAGTCTGAGCTGAAAATTTGATTAAGTTGGCCTCCTAGGGTTAGCATGAAAAATGCTACATTTTTGTTCTTGGAACTTAATTCCTCTTGCCCTCATTTTTGTCATGCTTGCAAATTTCATTTGCATTTAATTTCCCGTGGTTTGCCAAAGTCCAGACTGAGACTTGAGCTGTTGTTTTTATTCAGGTGAGAGATGCAACTGCAATTGACCATCTGCACTGGCATCTAGTCAAGTGATTGTCTGAGGCAAGTATCTGTCCTTCTAAGTGTCCTAAGGAAGCTTTGCTACCCAGCCCACCAATGAACTTATTGAATGAAAGAGACCTTATCCTGTTTGCATGAGTTTAGTCATGGGCAGTTCTCATCACATGCCAGCAACATCCTCTTAATATTCCAGCATAATTAAGGAAATTGCACTAAAGATGTCTTGAGATCATGGCCCACTAGAATCTTGTCTAGGAGTTTTATTTAAGGAAGACATCAGTGACATCAAATGAAGAAGAGATCCCTACTGCAATCTACTGTGATCTACTGTGATGCAATACTGAAAAGCCAGTCTCTTCCTGGATATTGAATTCTCAGTTTATTCTGGGTCAAGTCAGCAGGAAGAGTAGCATTCATAGGGGGTTCTGACCCATTCCCATTTACAGGAAAAGAAAATCAAATAAGGTATCAGTAGGTGAAACTTAATCATTAGTGCCAAGCAAGAAAATGCTGATTCTTTAGAAAAGATCATCTCTCTGTGTCTAAATTTCCTTATCTGCAAAATATCACCTCATATGGTAGTAGTGAGAAATAAATAAAGGTAAAGGACTTAGATCAGAATTTAGCATAATAGCAATTCAAATGTTAACCATCAGTGTTGTGATGGTGTCATCTCAAATTAACTGGATTTTCTGTTTCTATTTCCTCTAGGAAAGGATTTTGGAGATTCCCATCTGATATTCTTCTATTTGGTCTCTTGTACCCATTGTCTTCCTGTACCACACACATAATAAAGTTTAAGAATGTCAAGCAATCCATCTGCATCTAATTTTTGTTTGGAATAACCTGCAGGATTTTCCAATACATCTTGAAATATGAATACATCTCCAGTCTTGTCTTCAACCTATTTAGTATTGATCATTTTTGGAGCAATGGTGCCTTAAAGCCAAAGTTTCGCTGTATTGTCAAATGAGCTATCTGGGAAATCACATTTAAACACACTTAGTTTTCATTTAATTTCATAACACAACACATATTTCCTAACTCTAGGCATAAATACATTCAACATTTTCACCATCATGGTTTAAAAATTAGTACCTGTTAGTACTCAGATATTTAAGGAAATGCCTATGACCAATTTTTAAAAATCCTTTGTATGTCAGAAAATTTGCCAAAAACAAACCTTCTGAAGTACATTTCAGTTTATACTTCAGTCTAATTTAAATCATTTGTTCCCCTAACCTTGTGGGCATCAAAAGGTCACCTATATTTAACAAGCTTCTCAGTGATTCTGATGCACATCCAGGTTTGGGAAACAGTTTTATTTTTTAAATTGTCCTTGATAAGAAACACATGCAATATGGCTTTGATGTGATGGTGATCACTTACAGAGCAAAGTGTTTTTCATGGTATTAAAATAATTGATTTTTGAAGTTATTTGGGTTTACTGCACAAGTGGGATCTACCATGTACCCAAGAAGTCACCCCTCTGTAGGCTAGTACTGTGAGAAGCTATGTCAAGGTCCTCTCTCAAGAGACTCTCCAATCTGGTGTTGCAGACTAAATAAAGCTAAAGTTAATTGCTGAGCTCTCTTACTGGAGCAGAAAAACACAGCATCACCTTTGTTTAAAGCTGAATCACCAATGACAACACTCAATAAGAAGCTGGGTCAACATTCCTTTTTTCTGCACTCAGTCGGCCACAAGGCCTGGCCTTTTGTAGGCAAAGTGTGTTGATATATGTTACGCAATCATTTCAAGGCACTTAGCCAAGGAAGTCTACATATTTTTTTTAGCCCTGAAGTCCTCAAAGAGAATATGATTTTTAAATCTTCATTTATGCTTTCTATGCTTTTCTGCGCAATCAGGCAGTGAAAATGATCAGGATAGTCTTCAATAACTATTGCTGTTAATAAATCAACCATGATCTTATGGAGAAGCAGTCTAGTGCCCAGGTGAAGACTAAAGATGCTGGAACCCATATACCTGGATTCTAAATCCAACTTTGTCATTCTCCAGATTGTGATGTGGCTATGTTTCCTACTCTGTGCATCAGTTTTCTCATCTGTAAAATTGGTATAATCTTAGTAACTACCACATGGGGCAGTTATTAGGATTAAATTAGTTAATATATATGACATGATGCTTAAAACAGTGGCATGTAATAGAATGCTAAATAATTTGTTATTACTCCTTAATGACTATCACCAACTGAGGTATAGTTGTCAATCCATACAGTAGCCACTGGATACTTGTGGCTATTTAAATTAATTAGAATTAAATAATCTTGCACAAATCACATTTCAAGTTCTTAACAGGCACATATAGCTAGCAGCTCCCATATTGGACTACAAAGTTAGAGAACATTTCCATTATCACAAAAATTAAATAGCACTGAGCCACAACTTAGAGAAGGTAAAAAGAGGGATAAGAATGTCCTTTATAGAAGAGTTCCCGTTGTTCTTAATACTCTCCATTGCTTATAAGAATTGTCTATACGTCTCTCAAGAGTGTTTGGACCCATTTCTTTTGTAGCTTCTAGTAAAAAGCCATTTACATTGTAGAGTGTACAGTATATACTGTGAGTTAACAAAAATAGTTGATCAGAAATGATGTTCTCTTAGTTGAGAACGTTTCCCCAATTCCTTTCACAAGCTATTTATAATGCTTTCTATTCATTCATTCTATAGTTGAACCTAGTTCTTGAAAAGGAGGCAAGATGGCAAGTTTGTTTGTGGTCAGTACATGGAGAATGACTACAGTAAGGCTTTGCATGTAAGGGAGAATGGTTTCCTTAGTCACCACCCGAATGGAAGTAATGTGCATATTCACTCATCATGCCATGTTTCCTCAGTAACAGAAAAGCCAAATTAAATATTCCAGGATATGAACAGAGGCTTCACCCAACCTTAAACAGAATATTTCCAAGCACTTTTCACTTGGATTGGCCAACTTTGAGATTCTGGTGTCAGCTGGAAAATTCTCTTTTTCTAAAAAGTCAAAATTGACGTGTCTTATTTTTTTCTGTGCATGGTTAGCCCTTGGCAACATTGTCTGGCAGTTGCTTTGTAAATGTTTCAGAAGGAAAAAACAATACAGGCAAGGGACTGAAGATGGCTATTTTTCAGCTATCAGAAGTTTTATGTGAATCATGAATAGTTAATAATATTTTACATCAGCTAGAGGAGTTTCTGCTATCAATTTATATATTGGGAGAGCTTTTGTTTAAAACTAGCATGGAAAGCTAGTAAGAAGAGCCAGTAAAAGATATTTAATCCCAGTTCCAGGCCAGTTCTATCAATTGGGTTGAGTACAGCTAAAGATAAACCTCCTTCAGTATCTCAGGTGCTCACTCCAGACAGAACTCAAGCTGTTAAATGGCCACATAAGGGATTGAGAAAGAAAGAACCATGTCTTTCTTTCTATGAACCTATACAAGCTATATATTTAAAAAAATATATTGACTTCTCAATCTCCTCAATAAAACAGCATCAATGAATTTGTGTCCAGAAGGACAAAATAGGCAAAAAAGAAAACTATACCTAATTTTAAAAAATTACATCATCAATTAACTATTGTAATCAATTTGCCCTTATGTAACATTTTATAGTTTTGCTTTATTGTGTGCTTGCAAATTCAGCATTTTATTTTATCTTCAGGGTATCTCACTGAGGTAGGTGTCATTATCCTCATTCATAGAAGCATAAAGTAAGGCTCAGAGAGGTGAAGAAAATGATCCAAGGTATTAGTGACAGAAGTTTTAGAACCCATTCTGATCCCTTTGTACCTCAGCATTTCTTCATTAGAAAGCTGTAATATTTTTGAACTGAAAAAATTAATTTTAAGCCAAGGAGAGAGAACAACAAATGTTATCTCATGATAGAAGATTCAGATTTACAATGCAGTATACAAATTTATTTTGGTTTCTTCTACTCATAGATGATCAGCAGCAGCGAGGAGCCACTTGTTGCCTTATCTAGCTCAGGCCAGAATGGAGAATCAAGATAGACAGCTTTAAAAGAGGAGTGAATTATTAACTCCACATGGCACTTCATGGTGTATGTCTCCCCAAAGCCAGAAGGCTGGCATAGCTGAAGATGAGTATCTGTCTTGTGTCTGAGGGAGGAAACAGCATTACACTCTGCACTGTCACTCAGCTTCTGGCTTTCAGTGCCAACTATTAAGGAGGTTCCACCATTACTGTAGGAATTAAAAGAAATTGCAAATGTCCAATTAAAACCAGGCTTGTTGTGTTTGAACAAATAGCCCTGTGAGGCTTACTAAACAGGTTATATTAAGTCTGAAAAGAAAGAAAAGTTTGCTATTAATTTACGGAGTGGTTACTCTTGTTAGGGACTCTGCATGGAAGGCTGAGATAGAGCAAGCTGCAGCTCCTCCAAGAGTTTGCAATTAAAAGCAGAAGGGAGAACAAATTACTCCTTGCCAGGTACTATACATTGACTTGTATTAGAGGTATGTGAAGAGGACTGAAGGAGGCCATTTGCAAGGGGAAAGTCTAACTATAGCTTAAAGGATGAGGCAATATGGGAGAGGGTGTTCTGGGCAGAGGGATCATCCTAAATAAAGTCCAAATGCATAAAGTGGCAGCAGTAGTGGCAGCCATGCTGTGTGGCACATATTGGGTTCTTCCCATGCACCAGCCACTATTCTGTGTACTTAATATGTATTAACTCATTTAATTACACGACTGTATGTGATAGACATCATTAGGCTACTTTTACAGATAAGGAAACTGAGGTACAGAGATTTTAAATAATTTTCTCAGAGTCACACAGCTGATAACTAGAGGATCTTGGAGATAAGCCCAGGCCATCTGGGCCCAGAAATCATGCTCTAAACAATGGACCACTTCCCAGTGGTAGGTAAATACATGGTGTGTTTGTGGAAGGTCTTTTTTCCAGTATAGCTAAACCACAGGCCTTTTCAACCATGGCACTACTGACATGTGGGCCTGGACAATTCTTGTTGCAGTGGGCTGTCCACTGCATCATAGGATGTTTAGCAACATCTTTGACTTCCACCCCAATGTTGAGCATCAAAGACATCTCCAGAAATTGCCTAATGTTTTCTGAGGGCACAGTTATTCCCAGTCAAGTACCACTGGTCTACTATATGACGGGTAAGCCTGGAGAAGAGCAGAAAAAAAACAATTACAATTCAGCTGTGAATATTCCCAAATTCTCTTCTGAAGGCTATGGGAATGTACTCTATACAGAGAAAAATGTCAACTGGGGTTTAACAACCGAGGAGTAGCAGAAACGATAATATGCAGAAGCACTAGGGCAGAAAGTATTGTCAGAGACTACACACTTTTGAGATCTTAGCTTAGGAGCAGGATGTATCTGCAGACTTTAGAGAAATCTATGCTCAAAAATTCCAAAGCTACAGATGGCAAAGGGTAATCTCTCAGAACAGTGCAAAAGTTCAGGCAACCACTTCACCTTAGTAGTCCCTGGGTTACAGTCAATCCTGACCTGAAAGCTCAAAACTCAAAGTTTGATTTCACATAAGAAAGATTCTACACCTATAGAAAAACTGACCACCTAGTTTTCTGAAAAAGCTCCGTCGTCAGACCCCAGGTCACCGTGTAAATGTGAACATAATTACATAAACTGCAGAGAGGACATCTCTAAAGGAATATTTACTAGACAGTTGGTGACAATGGGAAAAAACAGAAGTATTCTTCCTTCAACTCTCTACATACACATTTCAAACCAAGGGGATATGTATTTAGAGTAGCTCTTATAATCAGGAAAGGAAAAGCCTGTGTACTTTCTAAATTCTATAATAAACAAGTTACTTTTATGGAACAATTTTTTAAATTGGAAAATATATGGTTCAAATGGATCTAATTTGAACTGTACCTCTGTTGGTGAGTAGACAACACTGAACTAATCATGACATTCATCCATTTTCAAAAATTAGTGTTTTTTTTTTTTTCTTTTCTACTACTTACTTTGGCTCCTAATGTTTTTTTCTTTATCATGTCATTGGGAAGGATTACAAAGAATTATTTTCTTAGCCCTCTTTTTAAGACTGCTATGAGCATTTTGAATCTAGTGCAGTTCCAAGCTTCTAGCTAACTTTATAGTTTTGAAGATAGATTTTTTTTTCTTAAAGAAAAAAAAAAAAAAAACTTGATTGCTTGAGAAAAGTTTTCTGATCCCAGAGGAAGCAAGTGAGGCATCTTTGACTGGAGAGCCAGTCTAGGGTCAGAGTTACAGGCTTTGGAGTCGGACCTGGCATAACTCTGAAACAAACATCTTCCCATCTAAACTGCCTCATCTGTCAACACAGGGATACGGTACCTTCTGCAAGCAAGTTATTTCAAGACTGGGTGAGATGGCACAAGCTGAAGTCCTGGGATGTGATCTGATACATAGCTGATACTCAGAAATTGGCATCCCTTCTCAACTAGCATTTAGCAGAATCATCTAGGACTTTTAGGAGATCAGGTCTCCTTTGGAACCTCTTAGAAATTTCTTCTGTGTTCAGATAAGACAACAACCTGCTTTCAACAAGGGCACATCCCTGCGACTCAGTGGATGTCCCTGAACTCAAGGCAGAAACCTGCCTCCCTCTCCCAACAACACATCTCTCTGGTCTCAATGACAGCCAGAAGGACTGTGGAAACTGGAATTGTAGGATTCAAGCATCTCAACATCAGCAGTTCTCCTGGGAACACCACCAAGCTCTCAGCTTGCGTTGTAGTAAAGACAATATGTAACAGAAAATTGTCTTCAACAGCTTTGTTTAAAAAAAGATACTCAAATAGAATGCCTCGGTCTAGATCAGTCCTTCTGCTAAGGATTTGAAATCTCAAACAGCTGGAGGTTTTTTCAAACTTGACAGTTTGTCTTTGAAGGAGATTGCTAAGCTTTTAGATTCTTCATAAATAGTAAATAGATTTAGTCATAAATATCCTGTAATGTGTGCTTTGTTCCTTTTATTCAGAAGCAAGTTGTAATTTCTGATTAAACACGATAAATCATTATACAACAGCCATTGTATGGGAATAACAGCCACCAGGAAATGCAGTTTCTGCACTGATGAAAGGCATTTAAAGACATGAAACCCCAAACATCTGCCACGCATTGTTAGGAAAATAAAGGACACTTCCAAGTATCTTGCAGCATTTTAAGGACAGCCAGCAGCTGGCAGGAATGTAAATAGTTTTAAGAGGTGATCAGTTCTCATCTCACAAGTCATTCTTTCCTTCCCTTCATAAGTGAAAGGCTTTCTTTTTCAAGATAGTTAACAGAAAGCAAGCATCCAGAAAGTGGAAACAATAAAATCTCATGAGGGCAGTGAAAAATGAAGCCCTTTTTCCCCTTTCCCCCAGGGAACAGATGCATGAAATTGTTTAGAATATTTGGAGACTGCCGATATAAGATGTGAAATTGGCACCGCCAGCATCCTGAGACATGCTTGGGATTGGGCATGAGTGAGAAGCTTTGGCATAACAATAGAGGGGACCTTGTTGGCATGCTGCCCAGTCTTTTCCAAAGATGCTTTTCTTTCCCAATGCCATTAATTCTCCTTGGCCACTGGAGGCCTGGTTTTGGAAGCTCATACAGAAGATACCAGTGGTTGCCTTTATTTCAAGTCATTCCTTCAGGCCTCAGTAAGAATTGAAGGAAGGTAGTTAAACTGGTGGTAGGATGGTAGGAGCTTTACTCAGAAAACTCCCTGTGGATGATCAGTTTACAGGGATTCCTAACAGAAGATATTCTTCACTAGAGGTATTTGGAAACTGAACACTAAGTTGAAGAGAACACAGCATTCTTCATGCATTGAAGTCCTGCTAATCACTGATGATCTTCAATGAGACATTTTTAGACACTAAGCTCTATGACAGTGGGAACCGTTTTTTCCTCTTTGCCATTGCATCTGCGTCACCAAGCCTATGGTAGATGGGCAATCCATTTTTTACACTATCATATAAAATACAATGGAGTTTCAATGCATGCATTTTCAGCTAACATGCATTGGACCACATGAAGTCTATATAGAAGAAAAGGGAGGGAGCAGGGAAGGATGTAAAGAAAATAATTCTTCTTCCTACTTTCCTTGTTCAACCTAGAGGCAGGCCTCCACTTCAAAAGGAAGAATGAAGCCTCAACAAAACTGCAAAGAGAAACTGAGTAAATAATTGTGGGCTCTTCAGCTACTGAAGTCTCAGGCCTTAGTGATTAATGAATAATTTAAGGCAATACTTCTCAAATTTTAATGTCCATACCATCACCCAAGAATCTTGTTAAACTGTGGGTGTAGATTCAATACGTTATGGAGACTGCGTATTTTTCACAGTCTCCTGGGTGATGCCCATGCTGCTGGTCTTTGGAGCACAGTCTGGATAATGTAGATTTAAAGGATTCTCAAAGAAAATTTTGACGATGTACAACCTTTGCCATGCATGCTGATTTAAAAACCTAACCCCTACGGCAGATGTGAGTCCACTAGTCATAAGCATTTTAATCTGGCTTCAAAGAGCCATTATATAACTACACTAAAATTTAAATATGAAAACTTGGTGCAATTCAATTGGCTATTGTTATCTAAAGGTGTTTCTGTCTTAGGAAACAAAATATACTGCAAGTTATAATTTCACTTAAAAGATGCTTTAAGTTATTCTTATAAGTACAATGATTTAAAACACTTAAAGTATTACAAGCATAAATAATGAAATATTCAAAGTCCATTTGCACTGTCATATATACTGATCTTAATTATAGGCTACAGATTTTCATCTAATTGCTAACAGTAAGTCGGTTCTTGAATAATTAGGAAGAGGATGGGATGCAACTTATTGGAATAGTCTCAGAGTACAAAAACACTTTTTTCAAATGTCACTGTGACATTTTAAAAAATACACTGAAATACAGAAGAGAAAGACAGTCATAACAAAAACTAATGAAAAAATTAATCCAACATTAGGATCTAGGAGCAAGACGATCACTAGCTAAAATATGGATATTCTATCTCTGCGGTTCTCAGTACTGACTGCTCATTTGAATCACTTGGACACCTCTTAACATACACCCATGCCTGGGCTGTCACCCAGGATTCTGTGTAATGGGTTTAGGGTAACTTTCCATACAGCTATAAGTTTAAATATCTCCCCAGGTGAATCTAATGTCAGCTAGAACTGAGAAGTATTGCTCCAATGCAGCATTGCTCTAATGTTCTCAACTCTGATCTTAGGACCAGAAGCATTGGCAATGTCTGGAAACTTATTAATAATGCAAATTTTGGGGCCCCACTCCAGACCTGGTGAATCAGAAACTCTGGGGTTGAGATCCATTAATCTGTGTTTTAACAACTCCTCCCACCCAAGTAAGTCCAATGCATGCTACTGTAAGTTCTTTCTTAAGAAAGACAAGGGTCCTCATCAACATTCTTACTAAAAAATTCTTATGAGGGTTCATTGAAAGATTTCACAGTAAGACTTTTTTTTTTTTTTTTTTAATCTGGTAGATGGCCTACAACCTGGGCTGTGGTGTTTATTCTAGACATGGCTCTGCCACTTCCAATCTGGAAGTTTCAGCTACACAGAAGATCTTAGGGTTATTAAAGATTTTACTGTAACTGTGCCAGTCTAAAAATGTGATCTTCCATAATATGCTTGAATACTTCTAGTGATAGGGAACCTACTACCATCTGGCCCAGTCCTTCCCATTTGCTTACTAGGTATAGGGGTGCTATACTAAGCATTTTACAAGGATAATTCATCCATGCTTGACAATTACCCTTAAGCTAGTTGTTATAATATACATTTGGCACCTGCAGAAATGGAGGCTTAGAGAGGTTGTATGAGTTACTAAGGTCACATGGCTTTTCATAAAGCTTGCACCAAGTTCTGTATCTTGAGGCCACATACAAAATGCATTTTCAAAAATGATTACCTATAAGCAGTTGTCAAAATGAAACTGTCCCTTCATACTATCTGGTCTCCAAAATAAGAAGCCCTTGTTCCTTGCAGCCAATTTCTAAACTCATCCATCATTTCTGCTGAGTTCTATTGACCAGCACACAAAACAGACTTAATAGAATAGATTGTCCATTCTACGCATCCATTTAAACAGTGATTTTTCATGTCTTAGTGCATATAAAACACGATGACATTGGTAAAGCACACTGGGTAAACTGAAGAGGATTTGGGGAAATGTATGTAAAGCTTGCTGAAAAAAAATCACTTGTTTTTTAAGTATGAGTACTAAATTCGAAAGTTTTAAAGAAGAGGTTGAACGTTTATTTTGTATCAAACTTCAAAACCTAATATTTTCAACGTTTTAAAAGAAAACTCAGGATTGCTTTCATGAACAGCTATTTCACATCAATTTATATGCATAAAAGAGTTATAAAATATTTCCTGGTCAAGACTTTTTGATGATACTCTCTTCAAATTCTTTATAGAGAACATAAATGAAAAACATTGAGTGAATGATAAAAAGTTTGAGAGTATTTTTTTCTACAAGTCAGAAATGTGTAACAGTTGAATTTATATTTGGACAATCCAATAGCTTCTCTTTTACTGAAAAAAATGTTATATCAAAATGTCTTTTGATAATATGAATTAATTTTGAATCCTATCCAAGCTTTTTTCTTTCAAGTTTTTAAAATAATAATATTTTAATTTGCTGAACATATTGCCCTGTTGTCATGCAGATAGCCAGGATGCTACCAAAAGTGTACATCAGTTACAATAGAAAGAATTATTCAATATATACATGAACACAGATATGTGGACCTGCAGCTGGACCTAGACCCGTCAGAATACCCATCCAGCCATCTTTCCCTAATGTCAGCTGCCTGGCTCTCTGGGCATATCCTGGAGCTCCATAGGGCTCTTGTCCATCATGGGCAGTGGAACACATATTCTGAACCTCATGTCCAGGTGGATAGAGAAACTCCTTGACCACGCTTTATGGCAGAATGGCAAGAGCTGGATATCATTAATTGTTCTGCTTAGCTATAGAAACCCTGGGACAAATTGCCTGTTCCTTTTCTGTTCAAGAAGCCTTCAAGACCCCATACAAGGCTTGTGGTGGCTCGACATGATGTGCAAGGTTACCCCAGGCCTTGACTTGCTGTGCCAAGGTCTAGAGGGATCAGTATCTCATATACTCTACACATTACTGAAGCCCAAAATGGCACCACCTTGGCCAACTCTCCTACCCATGTCATTGTTGGAATGTCAAGGGCTCTTTTTTGAAAGAAATGATCAGGACAAATCAACCAGGGCAAACAACATCTGAAAGAACTTCTTAGATACAAATGATGATTCTGGGTGGCAATGTTTACTCTACAATTACTCATTCTAATTAAAATTTCAGAGTGTCAGCTGCTAGCATCCTACCCCATAATCATTATCTAAACAAAGTTTAGTCTGAAGCCTACCTGCATCAAAATGACATGAGGTCATTGTGAAAAGTGCAGAACCATGGATCCACCCAAATCCAAACCACTTATTCCAGCTGGGGCACAGGTTACCAATTGATAACAAATACAAAACTGCAACTGTGAAAAACCTCTGAATAAGAAGTAGAAGGAATTTTGAAACAAAGCTACAGAGATCAAAAGCATCTTTCTTAAAAGAAAGGTTTGTGTGAACAATGTGTAAGCATTAATAAACACAAAGTGGGTGGGAAAGCTAGACAAAGAGAATTTGTGCAAAGACCATGCTGTAGGAATATGCTAAATGTGAAAGATCAAAGAAAGGCCAGTGTGACTAGGGATAAGAGAGCCTTAGAAAGTGTGATTCAAGAAAAAGCCTGGGAAATTAATATGCATCAAGTGGCACCAGTATTTGCAGACCAGTTCAGGAATGTTTTGACTTTATTCTAAGAGCACGGGGAGGACATTTAAGAGTTTTAATCACAGAAGGTGAGAAGATAAAGAGCACCATGATCTAAATTATGTATCTAAATCAATTTAGCTGCCACATGGAACAATTCAGCTTGGAAATATTTCATAAGTTGAGGTATCAATGTTCGCTTTGACTACAGAGGTGGTGGTAGAGAAGGACAGAAGTGGAAGGAGATAAACAATGTATCAGAGGTAAAAGCAACAACACTGGAGATGAATTAACTTTCAATTCCACTTTACCACCCATAATAAATCCCTCTGACTTGAACTTCAGAGCTTACCTACATACTCAGATTGACTTCTATAGCCCTAGACATAGGAAAAACCAGTAGGTTGGTTGTGTCTTTGTAAAGCCATATTGCCCAAATTCAGTTGATTGTCTTTTTGCTCATTTATCTGTACTATGGAGTAGAGGGAAATTTCTCCAATACACAAGGCCAATTATTTTGAGATCTTTACAAAGATATCTCCAACTGTCTTTATATTACATGTATGACCCTGTGCAGAAGGCTGTAGTTTGTATGTATGTGAAGAATTTAGGCAAGCGACAAACTTTAAAAGGAACACTCCCTAAGACCATCCCCAGTTGCAAGTCTGGGGAGGAGATTTTTCGAAACTACCCTAAGTTT
The DNA here is from genome assembly GCF_002776525.5 of Piliocolobus tephrosceles. Taxonomy (NCBI): domain Eukaryota; kingdom Metazoa; phylum Chordata; class Mammalia; order Primates; family Cercopithecidae; genus Piliocolobus; species Piliocolobus tephrosceles. Next base: position 53,369,530 of record NC_045435.1, on the reverse strand, counting down.
TGGTAATTTGCTTAGAAGGACTCACAAAATTCAATGAAAGCTGTTATACTAACAATACAATTTATTACAGGGAAGGGATATAGATTAAAATCTACCAAGGGAAGTGCATGGGACAGGGTCCAAGCGAAGTGTCAAATGTGGAGTCCTCTCCATATGGAGTCATAGACATGTTACTTTTCTTATCTTTGTGTGACAATATGCACAGAGTATTGCTAATCAGGGAAGCTCACTGAGTCTCAGTATTCTGAGTGTTTATTGGTGCTCCATTATATTTGCATGATTGATTAATTGCCTATGTGGTTGAACTCAGTCTTTAGGCTGACTGACACCATGTGACCCAAAGCTTCTGCCATAACTCACAATGCGGTATTTTTTGCATGACCAACCACCACCCTAAATCGCATTGTCACTATCTGGCTAGGAGGAGGCACCCAGACCAGCAAAGATCGGCTCCAAGGAGCCAGACCTCTCTTTGGGAAAGGTTAAATTCTTTATGTATAATATACCAATAACATCAAAAATAAATGATTTATGTGACTAGAAGTGGAAATGAAGTTAAAAATCAATACTGCATTGAAATGAGAGTATAAGCTTATAAAAACTATGCTACTTTTCTCACAATAAGCAGCTTAAATTAACTGAGGCTACATATGACCTTGCCCAGAACTAAGTTTTGCACCGCTTAGATAGAAAACTACTTTCTCTATCTTTCCTTCTTTGCTAGCCTCAAAAATCCTACTTCCTGTGACCAACTAGGAGAAAAATGCATTTCTTGAGAAAATTGACAAAAAAGGAAGTTGGGCTACATTTCAGCATTTTAACCTTTCTCCATAGTCTGAGTTTCTTGGTTTAGTCATTTCTTGCCCACTGAGTCAGTTAATGGGCCAGATTCTAAGGTCTTCCCTTCCTGTATCTGAGGAAAACTCACCAGGGAACTGACAGGCAGGATGATTTCCTGTTTAGCATGACTGCCCACGTACGCTTTGCCATTCATTACAATCGGGTAGTTTCCATGGAGATTGACACTTGAATAATGCTTAAGTGATGGCACAATCATCAAGAGCATCATGTTAAGTTGGTACAGTCATTGGCCTGGCATCTACTTTTCTAAATAATTGAAACCATTTATTTTAAAGACAAATGAAAATATTATTTACAAAATACCAGCAGATGGTGGAGCCTTTAGGATCACCAGAAATTTCCAAAATCTCTTACGCCAGATGCCTCCAAAACAGCCCCAGGAACTAGTCTACTACTCGTCTCTGCCACAAAAATTCCAAGCTCTCTTGGTCTTTTGTTTAACTATGGCTTCTCTGGCCAAGCCAGAACCATTGCACATGTCTACTTACCATGCTCTCCTGTGCTGTATGCTCAGTTTGCCCCATTTGCCACTTAACTTCATTCTTACCAGAGTTCACTTTTGTGACACCACAATAGAACATATTGCAGTTAAGCTTTCCTTTTTTTTTTTTTTTTAACTTTCCATGCTCTATAAAGCAAGCCTTTTTTTAACTTCCAAATTCGGAGATTGAATTTTGAGTGCTTATAAAATTGCGAATATCATGGAGCAGTCATCTTAGTTAATTTCATATAATTATAGGATTTTACAGGATATAACTGGTTTCTGTCATTTTATTTGCCTCGCCAAATCTTTTTTTTTTTTTTTTTTTTTTTTTTTTTAACCTCAAAACTCCACCTCCACTTATCTGGTTTTTTGTTTTATAAATGGTTTTTTTTTTTTTTTTTTTTTCGCCCAATTTTTTTTTTTTTTTTTTTTTTTTTTTCAAACCTACAATCCCAATACCATCTAGCTAGGTTTTGGCTTTGTGAGGTTTTTGTCTCATTTATTTTATTTTTGAACATGTGCTTTCATATACTTTGTTATATAAAGCCTAGTTTCCTTCAAACTATGAGATGATTTAAGGTTAATATACAGAAAACAGTCATCAAGTAATAGCATAGAAAAGCAAACACGGCAAAAAAAACAATATCACAAATGTGGTAGACTGACCGGTTGCACGGAAAGCACAGAGTGCTGTAGGCACAGGGAGAAGAAAGGTCCTCATTCTTCCTGAGGGAGTCAGAGGAGGCTTCCTGAGAGAGGTGACACCTGATCCGTGTCTCGAAGTGATCAGGGGTTGCGAGAGAGGAAGGTCATGGTCTGTTGGAGAACACAAAAGGTAAGGTGTATTTAACCTTATGCAGGTACAGGGACAGGAAGGTAACAGGGTTTGGAGAGTGAACCTAAACTTTCATTCATAAGAGCAAAGGAATTTGCCAGGAAGAGGGACAGACACCAATCGGGATGGAGAGTTTCAAGGCAGTAGTAGAGGTTGGTAACCAGTCACTCGTATAGCATGACATCTCGACATCCTATGGTTGATATTCCCTAGCTCTCTCGCAGCCTGGTAGGATCCCAGGGAAGTACCTCAGATGAGATGTGAGTTGGCTTGGGGTTAGGGTAGAATTTCTTTATCAGAAAAAATAAATGTAATTTATACATAAATATAAACAAATATAAAAATAGAAATATTACATAAAATATATATAATTTAAAAATTGTGTGTATGCACACACAATTGAGACTTTGAAGACTGTGGAAAAGTAGAATTGAAAGTCAATTCAATCACCACGTCTTGTTGCTTTTACCTCTGATACATTGTTTATCTCCTTCCACTTCCTTCCACCACCTCTGTAGTCAAAGTAAACATCCATCCTCTGAAAAAATCTCAACTTTTTGTGATTGTCCTGTTTCACTTATTGAATCCATCTTTGGCAAGTGGTCCCTAAGTACTGGACAGGATGGTGTCCATGATAAATCCTTACTCGTGTGGCATTTATGTTTTAGTCAAAATTAAACAATTTATACATACACAAATGTAAAAAATAATTATATAAAATATGTTATATATAATTTTAAAATTATGTGTATGCATGCAGGCATGTATTTTTTGTTTACAAACTTTGATAGAAAAATGGCATAGGGTCACCAGGAAGTGGACCAGAGAGTGAGGGGATGTGGGTGGCTGAGTGGGCTCCTCCTCTCTGTGTCAACCACAAGTTCCCCATCATTCGTTGTATATTTTAGGTTTCCTAGTAGGACTCATTTGAGTAAGGTTTCCAAACAAGTGTGAAGATTTCTGCTTTCAATAAGCAGTTCAGTGTTCTCAAACTCAAGGAAAAATAAACACAGCCCAAAACTCCTTGCACTGGTTTGGAAGAACTTGTGTTTCTAGAGTTGGGGAACAGGGAATGTGCCCCATTATTTCTAGACCCCTTATTTCCATTACAGGAAGCTGCCTTCCACAGAAGACAATGAGTACCAGTGGAGACAGATGATTAGGCTACCCAGGTCCACCTCTCATTCCCCATATTTCAGCCTTGGAATGCACATTAGGCGTCCTCCTGACCCAAGCTCCCTTTTTTCCTGTGACTTGTGGTTGCTCCAAGATTTCAGACAGGCCATGGGTGGGACTTCTGGAATCTGAATGCTGCTCCACTGCTTGGGATTATAAATATAGTATATAAGTTCTATGCATAAGTATATATAGAGAGAGTGTGTATGTATTATATATAAACATAATACTATAGTATAAAATGTATACTGTTCTTAATAGTATAAGAATTATACTATTGCTTTCATCTTAACTTGGGTTTATATTTTTAAAGACTTACATATCTCTTCAAAAGGTACATTAGATATCTGTAATCAGACTCATTAGGAAGGCAAAAGAGTGCATAATGCTAAAGATCTGAAGCTATTTTCATTAAAAACAAAACTCCACAAACCTCAACTTGAAAATGCCACAGGACCTGTTTTTGCTGTAGCAAAAGATTTTGCACAAAGTGCAGCCCTGTCACTCACAAACACAGTAATCGCTGGAGATTACCAGTCATTTTCATTATAGGTAATTTCAGGGTGCCTTGTTTTGCCTTGTCACTCACATTCCTGGAACCTTGCCAGACGGTGCACAAGGAGCATATCAGAAACCAACCTGAGCCCCATACCAGAGGATAAATCTGAGGCTCCACTGAGTATTTCTGAAAATACAGCCTGATTGTCTGTCTCCACTGACACTCATTTCTCAGCTTCTAACTAAGAAATGACAGGGTGGAGGAAAGTTGAGGCATTAGTCCTGCCCCAGTAAACTTCACAAACCAGAAGATGCTGGGCTCTTTCCTTCACTGTGTAGAATATATTGACCCAAACTCATCAACACAGGGTATAAAACTCCTGAAAGATCTTGCCCTAGTCTTATCTCCCCAATTCTCAATGTCATAATCTCCACCCCATCATGTGAAATAGTATTTATCCCTGCGAATGTACCACTGTCTCTGCCAAGATCCTCCCCACCTTTTTCACCTGTCTCAAGCTCACGTTGCCTTCAGCACTCTGCTTAGAGTCACCTGCTCTGGGCATGTCTTTGATCTTAACTGCCTAAGACAGGAATGTCCCTCCTATGCACTCGCACAGCCCTGAACCTGCCTCTCTCACACTTTTATCCTGGTTGCTCTGTTTCATTTATTCAACTCATCATTGGCAAGTGGTCCCTAAGTATTAGACACAGTGGCATCCACGATAAATCCTTACCCAAGTGGCACTTACATTTTAATGAGAAAGAAAGATAAAGCATGTGTATGCAGAAAATCATAAGGGCAGCGTATCAAGATAGACTGTGACTGGGGGTTGCTATTTTAGATAAGATGTCACCAAGGAAGTGACATTTGAGATGAGACTGACTGATGAGAAGGCACAAACACAAACCATGGGAAGATACCTGGGAAGGTATTTCGGTCAGTGAAGATATGATTCAGGTACAGCAAGTGCAAAGGCCCTGAAGCAGGTACAGATTTAGTGGGCACCCAAATGGCAAGGAGGCTAGTGTACTGAGTGAGCAGGAAAGTGGAACAGAATGAGGTCAGAGTTGCAGGTAGAAACCGGCCCACTTGGCAGTGAGAAGAATTCAGTCTCTGTTCCAAAGATTAAGGGGAAGCCATCGGAGCCTTGTAATCAAAAGTGTAACGTGACCTAAGCCACCTCTAACTCCAGTTATAGCATTTCTCAAAGGCGTGGTGCCTGGAACTCAGAGGGCACCAAAGCTTTGTACTCTGAATCAATGAAACAACCACCGATCTTGGGCCATGGCTCCCTATCCGCATTCTTTTAGTTCTCTCGATGCCTCGCCTGTGTGTTTCACATGCGGCCCCATGCGCGCCTTTCAAAGATCAGCTCCTTCGAAACGGGAAATGTCTGTGAAGAGCAGAACCTGACAAGCCACTCCAAGGTGTTTCATATGCTCCCAAAACAGTGAGCACAAAGACAGTCAGCTTACCTCCTGTTCTTTCTGTACCCACTTGAGCTACATTGTAACTAAACCAATGAATAGGCCCAAGAAGATATTTCAAGGTTTTTGCAGTTAGTGACTGTCATAAAAGGAGCATTTCTGTCAGCATGACATGTAACTGAGCCGTAGCAGACTGCACTGTACCCACCACAGGTCTTTTGCCTTTGACTTATGGGCACTCCAGGAGAAACTCAATCTCCTTAGTGGGGCATGCCTTCCTGTTCCCCATGCCAGGGGCAGTGGACGGGAGTGCTCGACAGAAGGGACCTAGCTCCATCTTCTGCCATTTAGGAAGCTTTGGGCAAGTAAACCTTTCCAGGCCTCACTTTTCACATTTATAAAAATGAATGAAAGTAAACCACACCTTTCTCATAAAGTGTAATATAGGAATAAGACCTATGAAGTGTATGCCTTTATTAGATACCTTGTTAACATAGACTGGGTGGGGGCTGTAGGACTGCGCTGGGGCCCTGACCTGGTGGCATCCTAGGCTGCACCCAGCAGAAAGGCCTATTGTGTAAAGATGACTTTCTCTCTCTCCCTCCTCCCTCTCCTCTTATCCTTGCACTTTTTCATTGGATCCTTCCCTCTTCTCCCACCCTCAAGTAAATTTTCTTTCCTTCCCTCTTTCCTGAATTGCTGTAGATCTAAGTACCTTTTCACTTAATAACAGGCCCCACCACCGCTGGTTTCCTTAAATCTCACCCTCGTTAAGTATTTGGTTTTGTTTTGATTTTTGTGTTTTTTTTGTTGTTGTTGTTAATTTTTTTGTGGTAAAAACACTTAACCTAAGATCTACACACTTAACAAAGTTTTGCATGTATAATTCTGGCCTCTATTACTTTCCCTGTGTTACTTAAAGAAAGTATAATGGACTGGATACAGTTCCGAAGGCTAGAAGTCTGAAATCAAGGGGGCAGCAGGGCTGTGCCTCCTCTGAAGCCTCTAGTAGAGGTTCTTCTTGTTCTTTCGATTCTTGGCTTGTAGCTGCATCATTCCCATCTCTGGTTCTGTCTTCATTCACATGGCCTTCCCACTCTGTGTCCATCTGCCTGTGTCCAAGTCTTCCTCTTCTTATAAGGATGTCAATCACTAGATTAGGGCCCACCCTCATCCAGTATGATTTCATTTTAACTTAGTTATATCTGCAAAGACCCTACTTCTGAATAAGGTCATATTCACAGATAGAAGATTAGAAATTTTTGTTTTGTTTTGTTTTGTTTTGTTTTTTTGAGACAGTCTTGCTTTGTCACCCAGGCTGGAGTGCAAGTGGTGAGATCTTGGCTCACTGCAACGTCTGCCTCCAGATTCAAGCAATTCTTCTTCCTCAACCTCCCGAGTAGCTGAGATTACAGGCGCCCGCTACCATGCCTGGCTAATTTTTGTATTTTCAGTAGAGATGGAGTTTCACCATGTTGGTCAGGCTGGTCTCGAACTCCTGACCTCAAGTGATCCCACCTGCCTCGGCCTCCCAAAGTGCTGAGATTACAGGTGTGAGCCACCATGCCTGGCCAGGATTTCACTATATCTTTTCGGGGGACACAATTCAATCTATAATGTGGCCCCTGTCAAACTCCAAGTAGTATTAAGAGTTTAGAGCTCTAGAGCAGATACGAGTATAATTCCAGGTTCTACCTCCACTTTCTACAGCACCCTTGAATGAATTCTCTGATCAGAATTTGGGTTTTCTCATTTTAAAAGAGGGACATTAATAGCCAGCTCAGAGAGTAGTTCAGGGATTAGTACCAAATAAAATTATTTGAATAATGCATGTTAACAGCATAATAATTGTAAAACTGCAAAAGAAAGAAAGGTATAAAACAGAGTTTGCTCCTGGGTTGCTCTCAATTGGAAGAGCCATGGATTTTTTTTTTTTTTTTTTTTTTTTTTTTTTAAAGCAATGGGTTGAGTTCGCCTTGAGACATCCACCCACGCATTGCCTGAGAAGTGGAAGCACACGTTTAGTCAAGTAGCTGATGGGAATAAAAGGGAGGGCATTCCTAAGAACCACCCACAGAGTCTCTTCTTTACTGAAAGTAAGCAGAGGGAACCACTTGCATCAGGCCTTGTGATGCAAAATTGAAAGGCAAAACCAATCTCGGCTAAGCATGTATTTCTGTTTTTGTTTTTTGAGTTGTTTAAATCCCATTTCAATGAATACATATTGCCAAGGTTATCTAGTGAAAGAAACTGGTATGGAGAACAAAACACTCTACAGATCTGTGCCATCCTGAAGGCTTGGAATTAACTTGAAGGCTTTATTAAACAAATCAAAGTGAGGGAGAAGATATTTGCACAAGGCCTTTTCACACATATGTAGTAAAGAGTAGGACAACTGAGGCAACTCTTTCCAATCTCAAAACAAAGAACAAAATCCAACTGGTTCTCTTCAGTTATCTCAAATTTCCAGATTTAAACAGTCATGTGAAAAGTGCCAGTTCTCTTCTAAATTGTGTGTGCCAAAAAGGCCAAGAGTGATAAACAGAACTTGACAATGACATGAATTTCTAGAAATGTCCCCTATTACCTCGCTACATTGAATGTTTGGATTGTTGACCAGCAGCATCAGTGTCACCAGGGGCTTGTTAGAAACGCATTCATTTAGGCTCCATTGCAGATTGAGTCAGAATCTGCAGTCCAGCAAGATCCCCAGGTGACTCCTCTGCACATTACAGTTTGAAACGTGCTCTTTGGCACAAGTTTTCTCTCCCAATCTGCCTAATGCTGACTTTGTGTGCATATATCTACTCAGCAGCCTGGTTGTATCAGCCAAGAGCCCACCAGCACATAACTTCCTCTGTGGATAAATCCTCTATCCAAGAACAGTTTGGGTCCTGTAACAGAGTCCATTTCCTTCCAAGTCCAAAGGACACCATCACAGACCAGAGGTCTATTGGTGCAACAGTGTTGAACTGGAACATAGCTTTGTTCCCACCTATGAAGGTTTGCAGGTGCAAAATGCTAAATTGATCTTGTTCTCATGCCAATGGCAACGAACAGTCACCCATCTGGTAGCTTCTCTTCCCAGCCAAAGCAGTGGCTGAACTGAGGCTTCTCCTTGCCAAAAGCATGGCATTCAAGGCTCTTGCAGGAACATAAACATGCCTTTCAATTTGGGAGATAAATAGCCGATTCTTCTCACTTTCAGCTTTAGTAAGGATTAAAAGAATTCTCACTGCATGACCCAATAGGAAATTATCTGTACCACATCTTCTACTCTATCTATGACAAAAAGAAAGCAATGGTGGCTGGGTGCAGTGGCTCACACCTGCAATCCCAATACTTTGTGGGGGCAAGGGAGGAGGATTACTTGAGGCCAGGAGTTCAAAATCAACCTGGTCAACATAGCAAGACCCCATCTCTACAAAAATAAAAAATAAATGAATAAAAATTTAGTCAGACATGGCGGCATGTGCCTGTAGTCCCAACTACTTAGGAGGCTGAGGCAAAAGGATCACTTGAACCCAGGAGTTCAAGGCTTCAGTGAGCCATCATCGTGCCCCTGTGCTCCACGCCATAGCATGACCCTGTCTCAAAACAAATTAAAAACAAAAAGCAATGGAGGAAAGAGATGGTAACATATATTTGTCAAGGACTGACATACTAATAGCAAGTGCTTACTAAATGTCTGCTAAGTGTCTGTCTTTACTAAGTACTTTACTTATATAATCCTCAGAACCACTCCATAAGCAGGTTCCATTGTTATTCTTATTAAAGAGTTAAATAAACTCTTATTGAATAGTACAGAGAGGTTAACCAGCCTGCCAAAGGTCACACAGTTAAATGGCAGAACAGGGATCCAGAGCCCCCACATTTGGGTTCCTGAATCTCACATATGAACACTCCACTCATATATCTGGCATACACAGAGAGAAATAAATGTAACATAAAGGTTTCAAATTCAGCCTTCTTTAGTTTTTGAATCATTTGTCTCTTTCTTATTTCTTCTTCACTCCCACTGTGGATTTTTGTGTCTTCTCCCACTCTGCTCATTTCCACCTCCTCCTAAAAAGAGGCTGCAGGGATTCAGCAGCCCTTCCCTAACCCAAGCCAGGTTCTCCTCCCCAGTGTTATCCTCGCCCCCATCTAATTCCTTGCCAGCCTTCTCTCCTGCACCACCAGGCTCTCCCCTCCCAAGGAACCTATCACCTGTCTTGAATGCAGGGGTATCTGAGAAAAGCCAACGTCTAATTCAAAAGTCTGGAGCTTTGGCCAAAAGAGAGCTTTCTAATCATGCTGTGGGGGGATGTTTTCCTTGTTCAGAGACACTTGGGATGGCTGTATCTACGTCCATTTGCATTCTGCTACTGGCATACAAGCTGTCTCCTTCTTACAATCCATTCTAAAGCATCCACTCCTTTGGCCAGCAATTCCCCACACTCATTCCATAACTAACTTGTTCCATAACCTAAGGGCTGGGATACATTTATTGCCCTCATTTTCCTTTCTTTCTGCCTACAGGGAAAATAATACTTTTCTGAATATAGATTAATTAGAGTTTGTAAATTGAACATTATCCAATACTATTTCTAGCAAAAGTGATACCAATATCTAGTACTTTACTTGTCAACATTTCAAAGCCAGGGGCATATATTAAGAAATGGGAAAGCATCTATAGGTTTTTATGAAAACGAAAATATGGCATGGACAAAGCAGTAGTTGAGTTTTTTCATAGAGTGTCACAGATGACGCAGAAATAGAATGAAATAAACAGCCCCAGTCTAGCCTGAATACATAACATTTGGACATCCTACTCCCATGGGTTGAAGGATGCTGCTGATTTTGTTTTTATGGTTGGCTCTGTTATAGAAATTGGTATTTGGGCTGTATTTACAGGATATCAGTATAGTCAGTTTAAAAGTAAGCAGATTCATTCAAACCAATTCCAGTAACACTTTAAGTAGTGAGCAAGGGAAACTGTGTGTTTGAGATTTATTGAATTTTCTGGTTGACCTGGGGTTCCCTGAATCCTCCCATTGTTTCATTTCACATGATTGAAATCCTTATTTTCAAAAATATGTCACTCTACTCTGTTTACCTGATGAGGCAGGCTGAGTGTTATTTAACCTATTTTTGCTCTGGTGGGAATTCTGAAATGGCCTCTGGTTCAGTTTTCTGACCACTGGTGCTAACTGTACAAAGACTCTAAGTGTGGAAGGATAGAATACTGCACATCTTCCTGAATTGTCTTAATTTCTTCAAACTAGTGTTTCCCTTCCTTTTTTTTTTTTTTTTTCAAAATGGTGACTTTGATACATTTTCTTCTTTCCCATCTAAAAATGGATGAATTATAGATGGGTCCATTTTAGTTTTCATTTTGAAATCAGCAAAAAACAGACAGAAAAGACTTCCAAAACTTACTTCTTAAAAAAAAATTAAATCACACAAAGTTATTTTCCAGTAGACAGAACCACAGCACAACCTTCTTGCTGACTGAAATTTTAGAAAACTAAAATTAGGTTGATTTAAAAAAAAATTCCACAGGTGTTTGTGGAAGGTCTAGAAAATGCTGGTATATATTTTTTCTCCAGCAGGAAGCAGAGTCAGCCATCCAGCCATAGGGTTTTCATATTATGATTGTTTCAATCCATCATCTCTCTGAACTGGTCTTTAGAGAGGCAATGGATATACTATTTCAAAAGCAGAAATTAGAAGTTATAACCAGCTAAATGGTAACCTAGATTCAAATACAAGGTGGCCAAAGATAAATCAAACTCCTGTCCCATCAACTGATATGTCTTTGTTTCTTGATATCTGTTGGCAACCTCTAGCTAGCCAGGTGCAACGGCCCACCAGCAACAGGAAGGGAGAGTCTCTAGTACTAGATGGAAATGAGATTCTATACCCCAGTGTGAGGTCTCTCAGAGGCAGGGAGGAAGGAGAGAGTATTCAATATAGGAAATTCTGCCAAAGATGCTTACTATGGACAAACTCTGTTACCTGCTTTTGAAACCCATTCCTGTGTTTTATCAGAATCACTCACTGTAGCATCAGAGGTATGGTAGTACATTTCAGAAGAAAGGACCTTACATGTCATTAAATCTGCTCAGTTCCTTCACCCTTCTGCCTTACAATATTTCCATTTTCCAAGATGATGTGGACTAGCAAGACTGACATCTCTTATTAAAAGAAGAGGTTTGCAGGGTTCAGACGTGAACTCTGGAGTCAGATGGCCTAGCTCAGCCAACCTTGGGGCCTTGGGAGTTATACTTGATCTCTCTGTGCCTCTCTTTTCCCATCTGCAAAATGGGAGAATGAAAGCATCTTTTCAGGGAGTTGATGAGGCAGTCTGTGCATAGCACTTAATACCATGTCTGAGCATAGGACGCACTCTATAACTGTTAACCATCACTATTATTAAGGAAACTCTCTTTCATCAACCATGTAATATAATGCCTTTCCTTTCCATTTCAAATAGCCCTTGAGACCTGTACAGCTTCATCCCATTCTTCCCTCCCCTGTATATTTTTCTCACAATAAACAAATGAACCCTATAACTCACTGACTGTTTATAAAGCGTTTAGGTATAACAAAAGAGAAGGCCTTGGACCCAGGCAGCACTAAAAAGATTGCAGAAAAATAATCCCAAGCCTCTAGGAGAGCTCAGACTTGCAAATATGGCATTAATAGAATACAACCCAAAAAGAGAAAATCATTCACTTAGATACCAGGGAGTTGGAAATTGAGACACCTCACCCACAGCACAGCAAGAGTAGAATCAGACATAAAAATAGAAATTTAAAAAGCCAGAAGCTACCCAACCAGAAGACCAGGCCTACCTGGGGAGGAGACTTGTCCAAAGACCGTCTGCCAAGTTAACAGTCTGGACTTCCTAGTTGGGAGGTGGTTGGCATATTGGCCTCTAAGTCTGCTTCAGGAAAACAACTCCCTGGGCATATGGTCATTTTTCAGACATCACTACCTCTAGAACAGCAGGGTCTTTGGTGATAATCTTGCTGACATTGGAGACCTTGGTATGTTCATAGGTGGTTTAGTTCTTGTACCAGCTTAGAAGTCTCTTGAAGGCTGATGCTATGCCTCATATATTTGTGCATCTATCACAGCACTAGAACCTGGTATAATATGATTCGTATTGGAGATCTGGTAAATATGCATTGCCTGATATTTTACCTCATTCTCCCAATGAGATGGGTGGTTGTGGTAATGGTGTGAACTTTACAATGGCTTGAGGTGACAGACCCAGGTATGGTGACTATCCCAGGGAACGCTATTTGGAAGTACTTGCAGAAACGATAGTGTTTTTCTCCCAAGTAACACAACAACCCTGCTTCTCCTAGATAGCCTGGATATTAAGAATTACCCATGTTGCTGCCACCAAAAACTGGAAGTTTCTCCAAAAGTAAAAGGTTTCTTTATCCAAACTCAATAATCTAGAGATAGATGGCCACTCTCTGAAGTGACATGAAGATCTACTATGTAACTGTGCTCCTGTGTTTTCTCTGCAAAAATATATTCTTCTTACATACTATCATAGTTTGGGAAAACTCCTCCTCACTAAAGGCCTAAGGGACTGTATCGAAGATCAATTTCAGAGTTTAGACCTCTCTAGTAAGGAATAGCAAAAGCTGGCAATCCCGTCTTACATCAATTTCATGTTAAAATGATGAACTATGGCCGGGCGTGGTGGTTCACGCCTGTGATCCTAGCACTTTGGGAGGCCGAGACGGGTGGATCACGAGGTCAGAGATCGAGACCATCCTGACTAACACAGTGAAACCCTGTCTCTACTAAAAATACAAAAAATTAGCCGGGCATGGTGGCAGGCACCTGTAGTCCCAGCTGCTCGGGAGACTAAGGCAGGAGAATGGTGTGAACCCGGGAGGCAGAGTTTACAGTGAGCCGAGATTCTGCCACTGCACTCCAAGCAGGGTGACACACACACACACACACACACACACACACACACACACACACACACA
>NC_045435.1:53325113-53356235 GCF_002776525.5 Piliocolobus tephrosceles | reverse complement strand
ACACACACACACACACACACACACACACACACACACACACACACACATACAAAGAAAGAAAGAAAAAAAGAAATGATAACCTACAAAAGGAGTTCAGCCTATAAAACAGGGACTTCCAGCTGAGTTTTCATATGGTCACTCTTCTGAATTCCATTGTCTCATACAGATGACTAACTTTTGATAATAATTATGATGGTGGAATCGTAAAGTAAATAAAGATAACGGTTGTAGTAGTGCTGGTGGTGATGATGGCCATAATAAGAGTATATTCTTAAATGTCCAGCACTATACTACACACTTCACATACAGCATCACAGTGGATCCTCCCAACAATCACTATTATCATTTTCCTCATCGTATAGACAGTTTAAAGGCAAGAAACCTGAGACTTGATGATCTCTCACAAGATCACAGCGAAGCCGGGATTTAAATCCAGGAACTTTGACATGAGCAGCCTCACCTTAACTATGACTTCATACTGCCTCTCACATCGTGACCTAGGCAATACCATCTTCTTTTTTTGAGGAATGTAAAGGTTCGGCAGTCTTCAACTTTTTTTTTTCCTCTAGCCATAACCATTTCTCAAAATTTCCAAGAGAAATTTAAATTTGGCCTGTGATAATATTCTTCATTTCAGATCTTCCTTCCAAGCCCAAACAAATCCTGCATTTATGTTTCAAAGTGTGTCCTGCACTGGTCCTCTCAGGGAGAAGGAAGGTGATGTTGAACAGTGGAATCTTACTTTCCAGGCTTTGCTGCCTGGGGGTATCACTGCCTAAAAAGGGCTCCTCAGTCTCCTGGAATCTAAATATCCATGCTAACAATTCTACCACCGATACTCCCTGAGCACTTCACAGCATTTGCAGCTTCCTGCAACAACTTGAACATTCATGGAAGCTGGGGAGATAGAATTTCAGAAAAGAAATCAAGAGGTGATAGGTGCTAAAGATAAAAAGAACTGAGCAACAATGATGTTGTCCATGACTTTTTGGTACTTACTATCCAGCCATGTCTGGCACATAGTAGACAGCTGGAAAATGTTTGTTGAATGAGAATTACCTCTGTCTCCTGATGTCAGTCCCTCCTCTCGTAGCCCCCTCTGGTTTTACCAAAACCATGATTCAGAAAAGGTGGGGATATCTGAAATTGCACTGGATGTGTTCCTTAACCTCTCTTAGCCTCAGACCTACTTTGGTAAAGTAGAGGTAATGCTGGCACCTACTGCACAGAGCTTGCTGGAAGGATTAAAAGGGCCCGTGAATATGAAATGCTTAGCACCATTTCTAGCACATAATAAATGCTCAACAGATGCTACTACGTTCAGAGCACAACTGTTTGTACTGTTTGTTGCATCATCTAGGACTCATGCTTAAGTTCTTCACAGGATCCATATTTAACCTCTTAATTTCTAAGAACAAAAACTATTAAGAGAAAATATTTTTGGTGTTCCATTATTTTGGCAATATTGGTTTTTTTCATGAAGATTCATCCCACACAGTTTTCAGGTTTTGGTCAAATTGTATAAGGTAGAGTCCTCTTTGAGATGTAACAAGTTGTTTTGGGTGTTGGATACATAAAGTTTCCGGGGGAATGTGGGATTCTGAGTGATAAGTGCTGAGTCTTTTTGATAACCAACCTGGGCCATATGGGCTCAATGTGTAGGTGCAGACATATGCCAGAGATGTGCATGGATAGCTTTGGTTGTAGTCATTTCAACAGAATCAGCTTGGTAGTTGTCCCAGTCTTCACTTTATCAATGCAGACATAGATCAATTCTTCACTGCAAAATTGAGTAGTGAATAAACTTACTTCAGCTAATCTAACTGGCATTCTTCTAGCACTAATCAGTAGATATCCAATTTATTAAACCAAAATGGAGAAAATATAAAAATAAATGCTCATTTATAGTCTCCAGTGACTGATTTTGCATATGGTGTAACATCACCACAATGAGGCTCTCAAACTCGATGATTCCCAGTTCCAATATTGCACAGAGTTGACATGGTTGTACGAGAGACTAGCAGGGGCCATTGATTATGTGCACAATACTATTCCATAGAATAAGAAACTGTCATTTTTGCCAATTCCCTGCTTTCCCCTTTGAGTCCACTTAAATAATACAGCCTCTCAAAGCACAAGACTTTGAAGTCACACTTTCACAGAGGCGGAACAGTGGCTAATGATGGCAGTATGCGTGGAAGGAAATGGAAACATGTTGACAATAATTTGACAGGTTCCTGTTTCAATGAATGGATTAAATGCACTAGGTGCTCTGACATCTCCTTAAACCTTCTCAAGGACAGTTGCTGGCACCCTAACAGTGTCCAAAAACCAAACAACGAATTTAGTTTCATTTTATAGGCAGACTGACCTGCTTTAGAAGGACCCCTTTCTGTCAAGGGAAAAGCACTTGCAAACATGTGTCAATGTTATATGTGTGCGCAGAGAAATTCTCCAAATGCATTCAGAAGATTAAGCATAGCTAAAATATATAGATGACAAATTTTACCAAGCCCTGTTCTAAGTTCCTTAAATATGATAACTCCTTCAATCCTTAGGACAACTTTAGAGTTGTTATACTATAGTACTATTACTTTGTCCATTTTTCAGATGAGAAAATCAAGTCATGAAGAGGTAAAGTAACTTGGCCAGGGTCATACAGCTGAATGTTGACAATCCTTGTGTCTCTGTCTTGCTCCTTTGCCTAGGCTGAAATGCAGTGGTGATCTCAGCTCACTGCAATCTCTGCCTCCTGGGTTTAAGAGATTGTTCTGCCTTAGACTCCCAAGTAGCTGGGACAACAGCCATGCACAACCATGCCTAGCTAAATTTTGTATTTTTAGTAGAGAGAGGGATTCACCATGTTGGCCAGGCTGGTCTCAAAGTCCTGAGCTCAAGTGATCCGCCACCTCGGCCTCCCAAAATGTTGGGATTACAGGTGTGAGCAACCATGCCTGGCCCCTTGTGTTTTCCCACTGCTCTTTTCATCCTGGTGGCTATTTTGATGATCACTCCTGAATTAGAGACAGGCTCTCACTCTGTCACCCAGGCTGGAGTGCAGTGGCACTCGAGATACATAGAGAAGACTGCCTTGACAGTATTAATTCTTGGTGGTAGATGTTAGGAGATAAAAGTGAGACAAGCTCCAGAAAAGTTGTGAAGCATAAATTTTGCCTGGAAGACAGGAAGTTTCAAATTTTTTTATCATAAGACTTCAAACATTCAGAAAAGCAGAAAGAACAGTAGTATCGTCCACCACCAAGATTTAACAGTTAAGGTTTTACCATGTTTGCTTTATCTATACCTATGTATTTTTGTCTTTAAACATTTTAGGGTTACCTACAGATACCAGTACTCCAAATTATTTTAGCTTATCACAAAATACAGCAATTCTCCAACATAATCATAATACCATTATATCTAACCTAATTAATAGTAATTCTCTAATATCATTTAATACCCAGCTTGTGCTCTCATCTTCAAGATCTCTTTATTGCTCCTAATGGAAGGAACTCCTAAGCTTCCTCAATCTAGTCTCTCCAGACTCATTGCCTTCAGTCCAGCTAAGTGATCACTTCTGTAAGACCCTTGCTAAATTCTAGTGATGGGAATTCCAGGCTCCTGTTAGATCCCTCAAATTACATCACAAGTTGTCTGGCCCTAAGTGCAAAGAGGAATGGACAGTGTGGGCAGGTCCACTAGACATCACCACAACAAGCAGAATATGTTTAAGGCAAGGCTATAACCCCATCAATCTGAAATAAGGATTTTTGGTAGGACACGATGGCACACGTGGCTCACACCAGTAATCCCAGCACTTTGGGAGGCTGACATGGGAGGATGACTTGAGACCAAGATTTCAACAAGAGCCTAGGCAACAAACCCCATCTCTACAACAAATTTAAAAATGAGTCAGGCATGGTGGCATGCATCTGTAGTCACAGTTAGTTGGGAAGCTGCGGTGGAAGGATGACTTGAACCCAGGAGTTTGAGGTTGTAGTGAGCTATAATTGGGCCACTGCACTCCAGCCTGGGCAACAGAGTGAGAGCGCCCCACCCCAAAAACATTTTTTTTTAAATAAAAAATAAGGAACTTGACATATATCCCTAAAACAATTTAAGTAGTCTGAAACTCCTTGAATCTAATATACTTATTGGAGAGCCAATATCAATCCACCATCTCCTACCTGGAATTTAAGCTAGCTTCAAAGCAACAGACTGGCACCATGCGTGAGAAATGAAGAGGACAGAAAGCACGTCCATAGAGAACAGTGAAGATGGAAAATAGGGAACTGTTGTGAGCCTAATATGTCTGGGTACAGGCTGTGTTGCTCTGATCAGCCACAGGTGCCCAGAGTTGCAGAACCATGCCTGCCTGTATTAACCACTCTGTCAAATGCTCTGTCCATGAGAAAGCAACAACGGAGCAAGGACATTTTGGTTAGTGAGGCCCCCGCCACAGATGCCCTCAATTTCTTCCCTCAACTAACCATGCTTGAAACATCCACAGCCATAACTGATTTCTAGTGTACTCTTTCATTTGTCCAGTAGAAGCCACTCTCCTAATTCAGGCATGGAATTCTTAGGGACCTGTCCCATCCATACTTTATCAGAATACAATCTCTTTTCTATTTCCCTCAGTCAATCATTTTAGATACTCTTCATCATTCCCTGCAATAAATAACTATTTTTTCCCCTGATTAGGTAACTAGAAGAATTGCTCAATGGCTAGGAGGATCAGAGACTGTCCCTACTAACGGAAGCAGATAAGGACAGCATTGTCAGTTTCCTCACCACTTTGCATCTATCTCAAAAAGAAGATGAAAATACCAGCTGAAAGCATACAGTCAAAGGCACCAGTTTTAAGGAATATAAGACAGAATGTTGAATTGGGACTTGTTTGTCATTATTTCCTACTAATCCCAAACCAAGGACCTCTCACCTTTTATGCATTCCATTATTTTTGTCTTTTTGTTTCTTTAGAGAGAGGGTCTCACTCTGTCGCCAGGCTAGAGCGCAGTGGCACAATCAAAGCTCACTCACGGCAGCCTTGAATTCTTGAGCTCACTCGATCCTCCTGCCTCATCCTCCCCAAGTAGCTGGGACCACAGGCACTTGACACCAGGCCCAGCTGTTTTATTATTATTATTATTATTATTTTATTTTTTTTTTTTTTACAGAGATGGGGTCTTCCTTTAGTGCCCAGGCTATTCTCAAACTCCTAGCTTCAGGCAATAACCCACAGTTCTAAGTCCTGTGGATATAATTTTCATCAAGACAAGACATGAGCAGTTTACATTCCAGAGGGCAGACAAGAAAATACATTGAAATATAAACAAATTAGAACACTTCAGAGAGTGATAGTGCTGTGATGAAAAATAAGTTGTAGTTAACTAGGGAGCAACTGGGGGTTGGCAAGTGCTGTTTTACAGAGGGTATGAAGGAGGGCCTCTCCAAGGAGGAGAAATTTAATCCTGAAGAAAAAGAAAGAGCCATCTTTGGGGATATCTTGGGGAAGAACATTCCAGAACAGATAGTTAGAGGGTATCACTGCCTCCACAGCCTCTTTTCCTCTCTTGTGGATACTTTGGCCTGGGTTTTATGTAGTAGTAACTTTGTCTGTATGAACCTTGGGGTCAGACTCAGAATTCTCCCCCACTTCTTCCTTCCATTTCTATATTTTCTCCGTCCTTTAAATAAATCAACTCCTGAGACATCACACAGGCGCACACACACACAGAAGTAAAGGCCTTGGCTTGGAAGAGCCAGGAAAGGTCATAGGTATTGATTATCCTTCTGACCCAGGGCACGGTGTTTACATTTTCACTTCTACTTATCACTGCATCTCAATGATACTCCTCTGTAGGAGGGAAGCCAACCCTCTGTAGAAAGGTGTGCCCACCAGGGTTTCTTCTGAGGATAAGCCAAGCCAACAAGTTTCAGTGTACTGAGAGATGCATGACTTAGTCCAGATTAGTCCATTACCTGGCTGGTGCTGTCCACTTCCTACTTTCAACAGACATTACCAATCCATTCCAGCACTTTCTCCTTCTGGGACATGACATCATGATTTACATAGTTTAAAAGCTAAAGTTACAAAACAGCTAAATAGAGATACTTTATTGAAAAAACAAAATTCCACTCTGATGTTAGGGGGAGAAGTCTCTCATAGGTGTATTCAACATATGAATGCCTCAGAAAATATTTTAGGAGGCCATTTATTACATAAGGTTGGTACACGTTGTATGGGGGAAAAATGTGAAGACTAGACAAAATTCTTAGAGCTATTTTCCCAAAAGCCTGGAAGAAAGGGTCATTTTGTAATTAATAATGAGTCAGAATATATAACAGTCATTTTAAATTATTGGTCAATCTAACAAAAACAATGACAGAAGACAAAATGGGGGGATTAGATTGTGTAGGAGAGTCACCCCTTAGAGGTCTCTTCAGAGATTACTTTGCAGGAGCCCATAGGACAAAATTTGCAGAACAAGAAATTCCCTTCATTCTAAAGAAACCCTAGAAAAAGAAGAAAGGGGATGTGGCAATTCAGGCCTCAGAGATGGTCACTGTCATCTACCTATATCTTATCATTAAAAACAAAACAAAAAAAACTAATTTACTTTCAGTATAAAAATATAGCATTATAGAAAATGTAGTTAAAAAAGTAAAATGTACAAAGTAAAATGTAAAAACAGTATAATTCAACTACCCTAATAGAGCTTTATAAGTCATTTCTCCCTATGTTTTATTTTGAGAAGTTTAAAACTTACAAATACATTGAAATGAGGAACAACATGTAATCACCATTCACTAACATTTTGCCATATTCATTTTCTCCTCTCTCTCTCTATATATATATGTGTGTATATATATATATATATATACACACAGACACACACACACACAGGTTTCCCCATATAGCTGTTTATAAGCAAGTTGCAGACATCATGACTCTAACACTCCTGAATACTTCAGCCTATACCTCCTAGGAACAACGTTGTCCTACAAAACCTCAATACCATTTCTCATCTAATAAATTCAATATTGATGTATTATTTTTGCTATAAAGTCAATATATTATTTTCCCAATATGGCTGTTTCCTTTAAAAAAATTCTGTGTTGTA
Organism: Piliocolobus tephrosceles; assembly: GCF_002776525.5. Taxonomy (NCBI): domain Eukaryota; kingdom Metazoa; phylum Chordata; class Mammalia; order Primates; family Cercopithecidae; genus Piliocolobus; species Piliocolobus tephrosceles. Next base: position 53,349,108 of record NC_045435.1, on the reverse strand, counting down.
ATCAAGGATCAGGCATTTTTAATCTTTTTGTTTCTTCAGTCTCCTGTAATCTAAAACAGTCTCACAACGTTTTGTTTTGTCTTTTACAGTGTTGAAATATTTGAAAAGGTCACCCATTTTCTTATGGCTTTTAAAAATTTGTTTTATTTTCTTTCATATTTTTGATGCAGATTTATTACAGAATACTTACAATTTTCAAACCTGTCCTTTTGTATTAAATATTATTAACAATATAGCATAAGCATTGTCCATGTTGTTCCATAGTATTAATCATCATTATCACCTTTGGCAGTTTTAAAATGCTCCATCAAAAGAATGTATTATAATTTAATCACCCTCTAATGTTAGGCATTTGGGTTATTTAACATTACAAATTATATTGTACATCATCATGAACATCTTAATGCAGATAACAGGGTCCTTTTTTAATATTCTTAATACTTTTTTTCAAATGCATGTTGCTTGTATTAAATCATAGACTATTTAAATTTTTAAAAATGATTATTGTTCACGTTAAAACAAAAAACAATAAGACACCCTGAAATTCACTGTTGTTTTTAGTTTCTTTGACTCAGAGGAGTAGCTATTTAAAAAATTAACAAATATATATGAAATATAAGCAGAAGAGAAAAGGAACTGTAACTCCAGAGTTCTAGTGTTGAGACTGACACATTGTATTCCAGTCTGATTGTGAGCTGGTCAGTTTCATACACAGGAGAAGCCTATGTATGAGAAGTGACTTACATTCTCAAACTTCACAGTCAGTGCCAACCCAGTTTAACCACACAGGCTTCTGGTCTGTTAAATCTTTGAGGACAAAGACATCTTACTCCCTCTGTATCCCCAGCAACCTGTACTTAAAACTTAGTAGATATTTGTTTTATATTGGTTGAGCTTTGTCGGACTTCTATCTGTCCTAGGTCCCAACCTTTCCATCTCCCATGGCCAGGATCCCAAAATACACAATCCTTGCGACATTCCAGCCATCTTTAATCCTAGACAGAGCTGCAAGTCTGAGGTTCTGTCTTTTGCCTGTCAGGTTAAGCCTAGTTGGATTTCAAGAAAGGAAAAATAGTTAAGGTTCCCTTCATCTCTTCTCTTTTCCTAGCCAGGAAGCTTTCTGGTTTCCTCTCCTTTGAGCCCTCTTGGTCCTCTGAGATCTGCAGTCAAAACAAGAAGCCACTGAACTTAACAGGATTTGACTGTGACGGCACACACATGCCCTTCTCACATTGAAAACAAAGAAAAGAAAAAGTAGCTCCAGCCTCAAGGATGCTTTCATAAAAGGACATGGTTCCCAGACCAAACCGGGTCTGGCTGTGTGTTCTTGTGACCCAATAACAAGATGCAGACAAACTGGGAAAGAAGAGAGTTTATGTCTGTAACCAGGTTCAGAGAGAAGGTCAGAGATAATTCACCAGACCAACGCACAATTGTAAAGTTTTTCCAGTGCTTATATATGTTTCAAACTATATGCCTACGTGCAGTATCATACTCGCCGTTGTCTATGCCTGATTAATTTTGTTGTAACTAAAAGGTCAGAGGCCAGAATTATCCCCTATATCTACTTAACCTATGAGGGCCCTGGTAATGGAGTGATTACTTCTATCTTATGTTACCTACAACTTGGGTCTGGAAAGTTACTTCAAGCACCCCAGAAATTTATTCAACCCAATATGGGTCCTGGTACAAGGAGCACAGGACTATCTTTATTATCTTGACTTACCCCAGGTCTCAGGAGAAGCCTGAGCAAGGCTCTTACCAAACATGTTTCATTTCTGGCTTTGGTGCCTGGGCATCGATTTCTCTAGGTTTAATTATTAACTTAGTGTGAAGGCAGGTGCTGTGGAAGTTTGCCTGTATAACTGGAGTGCTATGGAGGCCTGTGTGTGTGACTGTTAGGAAGAACTGGCCTGCCACACCACACGGTGTTGGTGAAAGCAGCGGCATCTCTATATGCTTGTTATTTAGAACCCCACTGTAGTACTGACTTGGAATTTCACTTAACATATAGTCCTAATTATTCCATCCATTCCTAGCTGGTCTTCTTTCTTGTAATTGGCACCTCCTACCTATGGAGATAAGTAAGAAAGAGTCATCCTCTCTGTGCCTTGGAGAGCAACCTCAGCATAATGCTCTCAGGCTGTTTTTTTCAGTTTTGGGGATTCTATGACATCATAATGCAGCTGATTCTCAGTATTAGTAAGTTTTATATTTGCAAATTCACCTACATGCTGAAATTGATTGGTAACCTCAACATCAATACTTACGGTATTTTCACAGTCATTCACAGGAATGTGCAGTGCACCAACTATTTGAAACACCCAATGCACACATTTGCAGTTGAGGTCAAAAAGGATGATGCCCTACCTTCTGGTTTCAGCTCTCATATTTGAACAAGTGTCCTTTTCTCAGTCTATTTTACACCTGTGATTTTGGTTGGTGGTTTTGCAGTTTAAAATAACTCCTGTACGAATACTAAAGTGCTGTGTCATATTCCTAAGTGCAAGAAGGCTATGATGTGTCATGCCTTCAGGAGAAAATACCTGTGTTAGAGAAACTTTTTATAGGCATTCGTCAGCTCTGATTTCAATATGAATGAGTCAACAATATGTAATAATAAAGTGTTTTTAACCGAACATATACATAAAATAGGGTTATGTTGTGACTGGAGGGGTATAGGTAACTAACGCTGTATTTTGCTCTAGAAGCAGTGGTTCAGTATTCAATAATTCAATGTTTGTGGTGACTTTATAGAATATCAGTGCCGTGAATAAAGAGAATTGGCTGCATCTACTTTTGCTTTTTTTTTGTTTTTGAGACAGAGTCTCGTTCTGTTGCCAGGCTGGAGTGCAATGGAGCAATCTCAGCTCACTGCAACCTCCGCCTCCTAGATTCAAGGGATTCTCCTGCCTCAGCCTCCTGAGTAGCTGGGACTACAGGTGCATGCCACCACACCTGACTGATTTTTTGTTTTTTTGGCATTTTTTTTTTTTTTTAGATGAAGTCTTGCTCTGTCACCCAGGCTGGAGTGCAGTGGCATGATCTCAGCTCACTGCAACCTCCACCTCCTGGGTTCAAGCAATTCTTCTGCCTCGGCCCCCTGAATAGCTGGGATTACAGGTACCCACCACACCTGGCTAATTTTTGTATTTTTAGTAGAGATAGGGTTTCACCATATTGGACAGGCTGGTTTCGATCTGTTGACCTTGTGATCCGACCACCTTGGCCTCCCAAAGTGCTGGGATTACAGGCGTGAGCCACTGCACCTGGCCTGTTTTGTTGTTGTTGTTGTTGTTGTTGTTGTTGTTGTTGTTGTTGTTGTTTGTTTGTTTAAGATCTGTCTTTCCAAGTTGAATTTAAGCTCCATGAAAGCAGGGACTGAACCTGCACAGTAACATGGCTACATCCCTATTGCCTAAAACAGTATCTGACAAATAGTAGGTGCTCAACAGATACATGTTGAATTGTACTGAACCAGAAAATGTTCAAGGATACAGACTATTCTTCCTTACCTTTGTGCCACTAGTTTATAGCCAGGCTATACTAGTACACTGTGAGCTCTTAGTAAAAGTTCAATAAATGTATGAAGGAATGAATGAAGAGACTATGAATGCCCTATCCAAAAATAGCAAGACCTGGATTTCAGCAGGAGCTTTTCATCCAGGAACACTAAGTACTACTCTGCTGCTATTTTGTCACTATTGCCTTATTTGTAACATTAGCCTTAAGACCAACTTTGGTTCACAGCTTCGATCTTTGATGTATGATTGCACTGCATTCATAATATGCTCCAGATTGCTCGCATCTATAATATATTGAAATTGTAAAATGCACAAAAGCTTTTCAGTGCCCAAAGTGCATAAGAAAAAGTAGAAATCTGATGTGATAATTTAATGCATATCTATTTTTTTCCAAAGTAAAACATATACAGCAGCAAATTACCTAGATTTTAACTTAGCCAAGCTTAAAGATGTTTTAAGACAGAGACTTTGTCTATTTGTTTCAAATATGCCATTTAAGAATGATGTAAACCTCTGTTTGATGCTTTACATCTTAAAGTACAAATTAGTGTTTTTTTTTTTTAAGGAAACACTAGAACGTTCATGTACTCTTTTCATGACAGAACTGAAAATTGATTTCTCAATTTAGCCAGGCTGTTTTGGCCATGTTTAGATGCAAACAGAGGGGAAAAAAAAAAAAGAATACTGTGGTTTAAAAGTTACAAAGGAAATCTGAGCAGTTATAATAATGGTTAGCTTTGAATACAATAACCCATAGGAGAATACTGAGGAAAGGGATGGAAAAAAAGGATGGCAAAGCTCATGAAGTTCCCACATATATTTTTTTTTTGTTCTATTCATCTTAAGACCCTCCTAGAGCTGACAATGACTTCAGAGAGCAAAGTGAAACTGCATTTGCAAAAGTTGTATCAGTGAGAAAATTCTAACAGTAAGGGAGCTAACTCAACCGCCATCTGGCCTTTGCCTTAATTATTGCTGGGCTATTGGGCCATGCTAACTTTGGAAGACATTTAGGCTACAATTTAAATGATAATAGGCCTTGCCCAAAGTTCAGCCACTTTTGTAAAGCTAAAGGGAGACCACCAGGCTAGGAGGAGGAGAGGGAGAGGAGGCTGAGTCCTGCTAAGGCTCAGACATGCATGATTGTCAGTCATTATTCCAGAGGTTCTAAGACATGCAACTTCCCCCAATTACATCTGCAAATAACATCACACTTGTAGACTGGCCTTTTGAGATATCTTTTCTGTTTGTTTTGCATGTCTGACACTCATGGCTCCCCCTCGATCACCAGCCCCCCAACTCCTGTGGCCCCACCCAGAAGCAATTTAGTCCTCAGGAAAACAGCTTTGGCCCACTATTTCATCTCTGTCCCAATCAATCAGCAGCAAGCACCTGTTACCTTGCCACCCCCACCCCTTTCCTTAAACTGTCTTTGAAAAACCCCTAACCTGTGAGCTTTGCATGAGATGATATGAGTGCAAACTCCATCTCCTACGTTTTTGTTTGTTTGTTTGTTTTTTGTGGGTTTTTTTTGTTTGTTTGTTTGTTTTGAGACGAAGTCTTGCTTTGTCGCCCAGGCTGGGGTGCAGTGGCGCGATCTCAGCTCACTGCAAGCTCCGCCTTCCAGGTTCACGCCATTCTCCTGCCTCAGCCTCCCGTATTAAGCTCTTTCTCTACTACAATGCCGTGGTCTTTCTTTATGCAGTGGGCAGGAAGGGCAGTTACAAAAGGCTCCTCTATGGTAACACATCCCAAAAATATTGAGCACCAACTATACATTGCACACTTCCCAAGCACTAGAAAAACACTGTGTCCACCATCCTGATACTTAAAGTTCTAATGTTGGAGACATATATGAGAAATTAGTGCTTCACCCTGGTTGTATATGAGGAAGGAATTGTAGAGAGGTCATGAGAGGGTAGAGCAGGAACGTCTCACTTGTCTGGAGGGATAGGAAAGGCCACTTGGAGCAAGTGAGTAGAAACTAAAACCAACCAGAGCAAAGAACAGGAAACCAATTAAGGAAAAAGGGCAGAGAAGGACATTACAGAGAGGGAAAAGCAACTGTGAAGATCCTCTTCAAAATCGTTAATATTTCCCTGTGGCTTCTCAAGTACCACTGCTTTAGCATTAAAGGCTTTTTATGAGAACCTCCATTAGAAAGCTAAATAATCATAGAAATTTTGCCTTGTTCATTCTTCTGTTTCTGGCACTGGTACTGAACCAGACTGTTACTGCTACTCTCTGATCCAGACCCCAAGAGAGGGTTCTTGGCTTTTGCACAAGAAAGAATTCAGAGTGAGTCCACAGTGCAAAGAGAAAGCAAGTTTACTAAGAAAGTAAAATGAAGAATGGCTATTCCATAGGCAGAGCAGCCTGGTTGCCCATTTTTATGGTTATTTCTTGATTATCTGCTAAACAAGGAGTGGATTATTCATTCCTCCCCTTTTTAGACCATATAAAGTAATCTCCTGATGTTGTCATGGCATTTGTAAACTGGTGGGAGGGCAGCAGCGAGGATGACCAGAGGTCACTTTCGTCACTGTCTTTGTTTTGGTGGGATTTGGCCTTACTGTATGCTATTTTATCAGCAAGATCTTTATGATGTGTATCTTGTGCCAACCTCCTGTCTCATCCTGTGACTTAGTGATGAAGGATTTTTGCTCCTTAGTTCAGCTAAGTTTCTTATCTCACAACCAGGAAGAATTAGGCACATGAACACACTGAAGGGTGAGGAGGGCAGAATTTATTAAGTGAAAGGAAAGCTCTCAGAAAAGAGAGGGGTCCTGCAAGTGGGTTTCCATCTCACAAACTGAATACAAGGGTCACCACACAGGAGCTGAAGAGGCCAGGCTCTTCCCCTGAATAAGATGTTTGTTTCTGGTGGCTCCATCCCATTCTCCCGGTACATGTGGGTCTCCAGTCCACTGCCCCCTTTTCTGCACGAAACATCTGTTGTAAACACCTGTGGGGCGGGTCAGATTTTCCGGGGACCCTTCCCTATCTGCCTAGGCAGTTCTCTGCCTCCTGCCTCTATCATTAGAGTAACGTAACCTCCTGGGAATGCAGCCCAGAAGGTCTCGGCCTTATTTTACCCAGTCCCTATTCAAAGTGGAGTTGCTCTGGTTCAGATGCCTCTGACAGTACCCTGAATTTGTTATGACAATCTGCAGGTTTATTGAAGTTTTATATATTGAAGTAATTTATGTGGCCCTGTGTACCTTTCCAACCTTGCCTTCCAGCACTATCTGACCCTCCTCTCCATGTACTTCTGGAAACGAAGTGTACCTTTATATTGCCCTGCCCTCTTCTTAAATTGTCTCACACTGCATGGTCCAAATCAATGCCCCTTCCACTGAAAAGCCTTCCTGGGCTTAGCACAGTATATCCTCTTCCAAGACAAAATTAGTCTTTGTAAAATATCTTTAAGTACTCATCACAGATATGTAATAGTTTTTTGCATGATCATGTAAGTTCTATAACAATAAAGACTGTATCTGACTCATTTCTGTGTCCCTGGTACAAATGGGGCAAACACATCACACATTTTTCTCTAAGGTTATCTAGGCTGATGCTTCTCCATTCTCTTGAAGTGGATCACTATTGTCTCCAAATATGTTAACAGGTTTGCTGCCTCGCCATCCACTGACCTTATCTCCCTTATTCAGCATTAGGGAGGGGTGCCAATTTGCTTTTGGGGGGTTCCTCTCAGTGTGAGTTTAGTGTATAAATTCATGCCTTATCTTTATCTCATTGAGTAGAAAAAAAAGGATATGCCAATCCCTTGCTGATGACACATGGCAGCTTCATATAAATATTTGTTAAATAATCTGAATATACGATGAATGAGAAGTGAGTAAATGTTAAAGTAAACAGCTTGCAGATTCCCATGTCTGCTTTTAATGTTAGCATGTATTAAACTTCCTGGTATTTAATATGTGCTAAATAATATTTTATTAGATGAATGGCTGAGTAGATCAACAGAAATCCAGATTTGGGAGTTTTTGCCACTGGATTGGAAATTATGGTGATTTGAAATACTGAGTTATTTTTCTGACTGATCATGTTTTTATCCCTGACAAGTTTCTTGTGTCAACAAATCCAGGTACCAAACATATGAGCAATAGCCTCACATTCTCTTGGGAGATGTAGAAGGTCTCCATTGTTTTATAGTTCAGAGTTGAACTGGTATAATTGGGAACGTCTCAAGTTTTTGGTAGTCATGTTCTTCATTCTTGTTCAGCTTTGTATCTTCTCAAGTTGAGTAACGTGCTACACTGAGTAGTAAATTTAAAAAAGGATTTAAGGGAGATCATTATAAAATGAATTGCTTCTTTGTAAAATACAGGAAGTTTAGTAGCTTTTTTGAAATCTCAAATGAGAATTGAGGTGTTGAAAATAACATCTACTCTTTTGCTATTAAGTGATGGGCTAAGGGCAATTTGCTAATAAAATGAACAGGCAGGAAACAGGCCATTGACTACAGAAGTAATTACAAAAAAGTGTTTCTTTTTTGTTTTAGAAACTGCAAACCATAATATAAAGAATCCCTCCCAGTTGAAATATTTATAAGAAAATAACAACTATGAATCCTGTTTGATAGGGAAGCATTAGTTAGCAGAGTTGGTGAGGGAAGAGGCACAGACAGTGCTTTGAATGAGTTCATAGAAAAGTTAGTTTGAACAAAGTTCTATCAGGCAATAAACCAATAATCAGAAGTTGGGTGAGGTTTACAAATGACTGAAGTGATAGACAGGGTTAAGGTTTAAGAAATATCCCCATGTATTTCCAAAAGTATGTTCTTATATAATGCAAAATGATCCACTAAAAAGGCAAGCAGGAGAGGGTGCTTTATAATCAAGCACATTTGAGGAACTGAGTGCAGACAGGATCACAGAGTTGAAAACAAGCAGCCTAGAAATGTTGTCTAGCCTCTGGTCTCTATTTCTTTTTTGACTTGATAAATGGTTTTAATATGATCTTAAAACTTTTATTAAAAACTGAGGTATTTCTAATGCTTAGAATAGAGCCCAACACATAATACGTGCTCACTAAATATTTGTTAGATGTCTGAGTGAAAAATTGAACTTTTACATAAAATTATACAGTCAAGCTTCTCCTCAAAAAATGTACTATCTTCCTATTACGGTAACATCCCACATAATTATGCCTTTTTGATGGGGCAGGTGATTTCTAGTTCACTATGGTCTGTATCTTTCCTGAATATCTTATACCTGGCCCACATTGCTCCTTTATGTGCTTAGCTTCTATAAAATAATTTTTTCTTGGAGAATCACAGAGAAAATTGTTATAGTAAAGACTTTTGAAATCCTAAGCATGTGTATGTGTACATGTGAAAGTATCTCAGGTCTAGATCTAGAAGTGAAATTGCTGACTCAGTGGCATGCATAGCTTTAGGTTTTCTAGTTATTTCCAAATGGCTCTCCCATATAAATTTACCAACTTATATTTATACCTGAGTGTTTTCTGAGAGTTCTCACTTTTTCACATCCACCAATGCTTGGTATTAGTTCACTTTTTCTTTTGTAATGGTACAGGCATGAAATGCTATCTTCTTAATGTTTTAATTTGCATTTCTCTAGTTGATGAGGTTGAACATTTTTGATTTATATTTCTTCATCTACAAATTGTCTATCTTGAATCTACATTTTTAAAAATTAGATTGTCTCTTATTTATTCCTTTGTATAAGTTAAAAATTTTAGATATCAATCCTTTGTCAGTTAAATACATAACAAATATTTTATCCCGCCCTATAGCATTGTCATTCAACTTTGTTAAAAATATTGTTTTGCAGGTATCATCTACTCTAGCAATGGTTATTTCAAAAACATTAGAAAGTAGAGTCTATCAATAGGAAAAGAGTTACAGAAAATCTGTTATGCTAACATTAATATATAGAAAGCTATATAGTTACTATGATTATCAAATCAATGTAAGTGAATCTTAAAAACACAATGTTATATGAAACCAGATTTCAAGTGGATATGCATGGAATAATTTGCACAACTTAAAACACAGAAATCAATACTATCTATAATTTATGGACAACTACTGTAGTAGCTATAGGACACATCCCAAGTTCAGTATAGTAGATACTATGGGGGACGGGGAGGAACATGGGGTGTCAAGGGCTTTGATTGCATCGTATTTCCTACGAGTGGATGGAGGGGCACCTGAATCAAGATGTCAGTATGTTAATGTGTTATATTCAGGGCTTATATAATATTTTGTTATATTTTGTTTTTATCCTTTTTGGATGTTTAAATCACTTCATACATGTTCTTATTCACATACACATCTATACACACATTCTTCAAAAAGAGCTGAGGAGAATACACAGTATATAGTTAATGAGCTACAATAATTCTTATTACTTAACATATAAAAAAATTAAATATGGGGTGGAAACAGGAAAGAGTACTGTTTAATATCACTTATTCAGTGTTTCCCAACATAATGTCTATGAGGCTTTCTTTTCTATTTTTTTCTTCACTTCCTTGAATCTGGGTTATGCATGTTCAATAGAATGTACTTCAAGGAATGAAATTTTTGTAAGACAAAAAAACTCAGAGGAAAGCAAAGAGAAAATAAGAAGTTCAATAAAGTTAATGTCATATTGAGTGTAGATTTTGACAAGACATCAAGAATGAGTTGGAATGTCTCACCTTTCTTAAGTAGCAATGGTGTATTAGTAATTCATTTCACAAACCAGTATTCTTAACACTACCTCACTGTAAACATTGGCTCTTCAAGATACCTTGTTTTGAGAACTACTTAAGTAGATATAACCAAAAGTTAATCGGGACAATGCCATATACTATAATTCTTCTTTAAAATCTGTAACTTTATAAGAGAAAAACATACTATTTTAAAATAAAAAGTATATTTCCTTAGCAAGTGCTTCATTGCACAACTATTTTGAGCTCAGTAATTTTCTTTCCTGACCATAAACTACATTGCTCGTCAAATAAATGGAATTACCAGACACCACAGGCACTTATTTTATTTACTCGCAGGATTAGAATGGTTTAAAAATAAACATAATACACTGGACATTGCTGTGAAAAGTACACAAATTGCCCTTCTAGAACCTCCATAAACTTCATCATAATTTTGGGGCAATGTTCGTAGCAATTCTACAAAGAAAGCATGTACTGAGGCTTATCATTTGCATAGAACTTTGTAATTTAAAACTACATTTATACATTATATTCCCAGATGAGAAACTGGGGTATTGTGTACATTGGTGATGTCAACAGTATACCAGGTAACAATTAGTCTCCCCAATGTTTTTTTTTTTTTTTTTTGAGACAAAGTTTCACTCTTGTAATGCAGGCTGGAGCTCAATCTCAGCTCACTGCAACCTCTGCCTCATGGGTTCAAGTGATTCTCCTGCTTCAGCCTCCCGAGTAGCTGGGATTACAGGTGCCCACCACCATGCCTGGTGAATTTTATGTATATTTAGTAGACACAAGGTTTCACCATGTTGACCAGGCTGGTCTTGAACTTCTGGCCTCAGGTGATCCACCCGTCTTGGCCTCCCAAAGTGCTGGGATTACAGGCATGAGCCACTGCACCCGGCCTCTCCCAGTTTTACAAAGGCTACAAGGAGTTCATTATCAAGACACTGGGCAAGGTCACATTCAAGTAAGTGACAGAGCCGAATCAGAACCCAGGTCAGGTGAGTCCAACTGCAGTACTGTCTTCCTACTATAGTATGGGGACAGAAATAAAGATTCAACCATCAGGCAGCCTAGTTTTGGAATGCTTGTTCCTCTCAGGCTCAGACCCTTCCTATGTAAAATGGCGATCATAAACAGTGCTCATCTCAAGGCTACACAGAACACAAGAAGATAATCTAGGGAAAGCATCAATGGAATGCCATTATTTTTATATCCAATTTTTTTAAACATAACCTCATCGTGATTTTAATTTAATCCTAGTCAATGCTCAGCTTGACAGTTCTAACCTACTTATTCTTTTGGTAAAAACTCTTCCTGAGAAATTAGTGTTTTATAGTAACCAATTTAAGGAAATTCACTTTTGTTTTCACTAGAGTGTTATGCTACAGAAAACAGTCTTAATTATTCACACAATAAAGGTGGTCTCAGGTATTCAGATCAGCTTCTGGGTTTTTTTTCCCCCTCCTTTTGTCCTGAGGGTAATTAGTGTGTTGGCATTTGCAAGGCATGCTGTGACTATTGCTTGCAACTGTCAGCTGAGGTCTTCTAGTTATGACACTGAAAATAAGATTCAGAGTCAAGAAACATCTTTTGAAAGTTTTCTTCTTTGTACCCAAACCAAGAATATTGTTGAAGACAACACTGGGTTAATGGGAAACTTCTTGGAAGATTTGGGCATTATTGAGGCTATGTGTTCATCAAATGAGGACATATCATGACCCAATTCTCATCACCAGATTTTCCAGGAGGCCCTGAGTTTCATAAAATTCTATTCTTATTTATCTTTTTGTATTTTAGTTAATAAATGCAATATGGTTTAATATAGAAATGAGTTTCAAATAAAAATGAGTCTTCAAGTCAAAGTTTGTCAGAGAGTCCCAATTTTTAATCCAGAAAAGAAGACCAGCTTGTTGTATAGTGTATTCTGTGTAATATCTATAATCACGCAAGCACCTGTAACATACTACTTGTATAATTCAAAGTTTAAAGACAAACTCTCCCTTAGTATGTTAATATGACTTCTCTGTTCCTCCAAAATTGTATATGAATCCCTACTTAAGAGTTCTTGAAGAGTTCTTGACATTTCTGTCTTGAGTGAACACTTCTATTTAGAATTTAAAAACAGTAAGCAAAATAAGCCATCAGTAAATGCTACACAAAAGTTACTTTGTGCCCAACAGAAACTGATGCAAAACTACCAAGATTTAGTGAATACAGAACGTATCACATCATTGCAACTGTATGACTTGGTATTGAGGACCAGAACCTAAAGCAAAGGCACACTCTGGGATCCTGGTGTCTTTATTTCCAGCATGAGGACATGAAATCTGCTGTGCTCTTGGCTGGTCATCAGTGCCTAGCCCTGTGGCTGCAATACGGTAGATACATATTTACTGCCTGAGTGAGTGAGTGAAGGTGAGTCCTGAAATTACCCTACCAAGTAGAAAAATAATTTCTACATTTAAGGAAAACAAATGTAGAGTGTGTATGTGTCAGACACAGGTTTAAGTGGGCTTTACATCTTAATGGAAATAGTTCTGCAAATGACCATTTACAACTTACTGTTAACACTCCACAAGTCAATCTGTAGTCATTTGATTGTGTGAATCAGCACTGAAGAAGACACTCTGACCTAATCTGCATTCAACCTCAATTAATTTCAGTGACCCAAGCAACTTGGCCTTTTCCAAGCAAAGGCCAGTTATTATTAAAAGGTCTGTGAGAAGAGCACACAAAGAAATATACCACAATGTGAGTGAACCCTTTAAGGGTTCGTTGATTAGAAAGCATAACAACAAATAAACAAATAAATTTATTAATAAACATTTATTATTAAACATTTGTTTAATACATATTGTTTATTAATAAACTGCTAATAAATTTATTAACAAATAAATTTATTAACAGAGTATAAAGAGGGAAGCTGGAGACATATCAGAGAAGAGAACACAGATGATCTGAGAATCACTGGGAACCACAGATTTTGGTGGCCAAAGCCTTACGGTCAGAGGAATCCAAAGTTGTCTGTGTGTGTTCTTCAGAGCTGTATCACCCCACTTTGACTCTGTACCTCAAGTGAAAAGTTCTAATTCTATTTCTACCTTTGCAAACAGGGTTATTACTGCAACTCACACTTTCTAATTTTTCTTTCAGGCCCTGCTGCAAAAAAGAAGTATGTCAGTTATAATAACCTGGTTATCTAACCTATTCCATTCCATGGAACCATGGAGGAAGAAGACCCTCATTTATTTTGTCACCCAACCTGGCACAGGACTCTTTGGTCCTACCCGCTTCCCATCACCGGAGGAGCTTCCCCGGCCGGGAGACCAATGTTAGAGGATCCAAGTGACCTAAACAGCTGCTTTATGAAATATCCTTACTTTATCTTGGCTTAATAAGTCACTGACATCAGCACTGCCAACTCGGCTGCAATTTTGGACCTTCCCTACCAAAGGGAGTGTTGAAACTCAAGTCCCGCCCCGGCTCTTTAGAATGGACCGTGAGAGCCACAGGACCGTTTTGGGGCTGACCTGTCTTATTACGTATGTACTTCTAGGTTGCAAGGTTTTGAAATTTTCTGTACAGTTTGTGAGGACTTTTGCACTTTGCCATCTGATGTCGTACCTTGGTTCACTGTTTGTTTTCGAATGCCTTGTTTTCATAGATAGAGCCCTATTCTCTCAGACGGTGGAATATTTGGAAAAATTTTAAAACGATTAAAATTTTAAAGCGATCTTGGCAGACTAAAAAAAGTACATCTGTACATGACTGTATAATTATTATAGTACCACTGCACATCATTTTTTTTTAAGACAAAAAAGATGTTTAAAGACCAAAAACTGTGCTGAGAAAGTGTGCTCCACCTATCTTTGGTATATGATAGGTTACATAAAAGGAAGTTATTGGCTGAACTGAATAGAGGTCTTGATCTTTGGAATGCATGCCAGTAATGTATTTTACAGTACATGTTTATTATGTTCAATATTTGTATTTGTGTTCTCTTTTGTTATTTTAATTAGGGTATATGAATATTTTGCAATAATTTTAATAATTATTAAGCTGTTTGAAGGAAAGAATATGGATTTTTCATGTCTTGAGGTTTTGTTCATGCCCCCTTTGATCAGTGTGATAAGGACTTTAGAAAAAAGCATGTATGTTTTTTACTGTTTGTAATAAGTACTTTCGTTAATCTTGCTGCTTATGTGCCAATTTAGTGGAAAAAAACAACCCTTGCTGAAAAATTCCCTCTTTCCATTCTCTTTCAATTCTGTGATATTGTCCAAGAATGTATCAATAAAATACTTTGGTTAACTTTTTTATTTTCTGCAATAAATATTTTTAGTTGTTTCTCCCCTTTTAGATACAGTGTATTTCAGAAAGTCCTAAGTGAGAGGGCCATATAGACAGCCCAACTTTTTGAAGTAACATGCTTTAGCTCACAACTACAGCCATTTCTGAAAGGCATATTAAAAACCCAGAGATGCTATGTTGTCTCATAGAAAAAGTACTATCACAAAGTCCATGCAATTTTTTTTCTTCATAATTGAGATTGAGACCTGATAACTCCAGGTGTTTCTCAGCAAGTTATCAAAAACATCAGAAGGGAAGAGGAAAATGAAGAGGAAATACTAGCTTAAGCAAATAATAATGTGGGGGCAATTTAGTGAAGAGATCATTACTTCTGCAGAATTTATCCAAAGGACATAAGTAAATATAGCTGTTATGTTGCCTATGTATTTGCAAACAAATATGGTGGCCATGTAGTCATTAGTGAGATTAAGACTTGGGATTCTCAAAACTCAACTGCAGGAAGTATCCTCAGTATGAATTCATCTCACCTGGGGCCATCAGGAACTCACAAGATTGTCTATTTGCAGAGGGGAACATTGGTTCCTAATACTCAGGGCTGGGCCCCAAACAGTAAAATGTATTTAAAGGTTCTATGGTGGATCTAACTGTGACTTATTTTCTGCTGTGACTAATAAAACTCATACCTGCATCTCATCTTTGGCATTGGCCAAACTCTTCCTACTGTCCCTTAGCTCCCATAGCCCAAGCAATATGCTTAGAGAAACTAGAAATTCTTTCTTTTCAACATCCTACTAAAGAAAATCAAATGTATTTCCCCATTTTCCCTACTCCTTAAATACCCTTCAACCAATAGACCATAGGAAAATAGAAATCAAAGCAGAAATGAGTTTTGGGTGATCCACATTTCCAAGTCATAGGCCAAACTGGTGTAAAACCTGGCTCCTCTTCCTGCTAACTCTCCTTGGAGAAGTTACATAAACATTCTGAATCCTCCATTTCCTCAGGCAGATGACAGGTTAATCATGCTACCTGTCTCATAGTGTTATGAGGGCTAAGAGAAAATCCATTAATGGGACATAGCACCAGTGCCTGGCAAATGGTTAACTCTCCATACATGTTAGCTATTACGACCACCATGGCTATGATTGCCAGCATCAACATCATCATGGTTGCTATATTTTGTTTTAAAAATAAAATCAAGTGTGCTATGCTTTCCATTCCAGACATGGAAACAGAATCTAAAAGAGTACATGGGCAAGCCAGGCTGTGTTGTGGCGTGTGGTAGAAATCATTTCTTTCAAAAAGAAATTACGTTCTTTCCCAAGTACCCAAATGTACAACCATGCATTCAGGGAGTAGCAAAAGCAATTCCATTTAGAATTGGAAAGTGTTACTTTCAAAGACCTTTGCTTTTCCTCTGGATTCCCGGGGCAAATTGAGATAATGATCTTGATAGTGACAATGATTAAAACTTCTGCAGCACTATTTATAAGGAATTGTTATTCATATATATATAATATACTTTACATACTTTATGCATACTACATATATTACAATGTATACCTTATATATCAATGTATTTTGTCCTCGAAATGCAGTTCTAATCATCTTCCACAACGCTAATCGCCAACACAGTAGTTAAGGTGTGGCTGTAGCCGTAGAACAGATAGATTGGGTAACATGATCAATACCAGGCAGCACAACACATACCCACTTCCCTCAAGTACGCAGGTCTCCTTGCTCTACAACTATACCAGGTATACCCCACCTCAAAGTCTTGACATTCCATCATTCTCTTGCCTAACACGCTCTCCCCCAAAATATCTGCATGATTCAATATCTTCATTTATTTCCAGTTTCTGCTTAAACGTCATGTCTAAGGTCTTTCCTGACCATATCTAAAAGTACAGTCCTCCACCCAGGATCCCAGTGGATCCATTAACCTGCTTCATTTTTCTTTACAACACTTACGATTATCTGACTTTTCAGATTTGCTTTCTTGTTTTCATCAGTCTCCTTCTGCAGTATTCACCAGGAGATCAGATATTCTGTTTTGCTCACCGTAATATCCGAGCACTTAAAACAATGCTTAACAAGTGTTAGGGGTGGAAGGTATCTGAATTACCAGCAGCGAATTCATACATGTCGGCAGCAACTTCAGTTCTTGCCTCCTCAGAATAAAGAATTCCACTGAGGGGCATAAGGTAGAGAAAGAGACCGAAACAAGTTTCAGAGCAGAAATGGACATTTAGTTTTAAAAGCTTTAGAGCAGGAAAGAAAGGAAAGTACACTTGGAAAAAGGCACCATGAAGGTCAAGTGCAGTGTTTAACCTGGATACTAGGACTTCACAGGATGATCTACTCCCAGTGTCTTGAGACCCTTTCCCATAATACTTCCCTTAGGGTGGGCTCCCTGCACGCACAGTGCCCTCCTTGCCCCTGGGAAGTGAGCATGTGCACTGAGTTAGAAAGTTGTATGCATGCTCTTCTGAGGCTTTCTTCCCTTTTCTGGTGGAGTGCCCCCAGAAAGTTATACTCCAACATTTGTCTTTTAATGTGCATACCGGGAAGTTGCCTCTCCCTGGTGTCTGCATTTAATTAACACTTTACTGTGACAGCTATGGACCATCAGGAGATAGTCTTTTGCGGGTGCCAGCTACCAAATTATCATTTTTAGAGAGGCAATGTGATAACTATTGAACCATAACCTGATAATTGCCCGACATTTCTGGTAGGTGGGGGGGAAGCCCTCTCCTGCCCCCTCTCGGCCTATGCCTATCTAACTACCTGCAACACAAGTAGTCGGCACTCCATAAATATTTGCAAATAAATCTGTGCAAGCAAGAATGAATAGATGAAGTGAAAGAGCTCAAGAATATTGAGGCAGGGCTGAAGGAGCCTGTGCTGCCAAATAGTTGTAGCCAGCTCCACATCAGGAAGGATTACAGTTGGGACATTAAGGGCCAAAAAGACTCAGGTAACCAAGAGGAAAGAAAAGGTATGTACATTTTACACTCAGCCTCAGTAGTAAGGAAGAAGCTACTGCTGTTGGATGGGGTTTCTTTTAATTGGAAAATGAACAAGTCTTCTTGAGAAGTGAAGTGGGAACTTGACAGACAGATATTCTGAATCATAAACACTTTCATCTGAAGGAAGAAGGGAGAAGACAGGGAGGTGTTACAGTAGGAAGGCACTGGATTCAGGATCAGAATGCCTGCGTTAGAGCACTAAGCTCCACTACTTACCAGCTCTGCAGTATCAGGTAATCCATGCACCCCTGGGATTCTCTGTATATTCACCTCTACTGTAGCAGTAGGAAATGAATTCAAGTACTTTCATTAACCAGCTGACTCTATGGACTTGTTACAGAATTCTAGCTTTGCTTTCAATGTGTGCTAATCAAGACTAAACATAATAATGTAAAGCATGTTGGAGGTAGGAACGGAAGCTCCATGTAGAGGGAAGAATCACTCTATTGCTGTGAACACAGTTAAGGCAGCCTAAGGTATCCATCAGTGCATTTGGCAGTTGCACAAACGAACTAACCAGGCTCCAGTGAACTAAAATCCCATAATCCCTCTGCCAGTTGTTACTGCCATATCATTCCCCATTTGACATTTTCCCTCTATAATTTATCCTTTCATGAAATTTGCTTTATCATGTCCTGTCTTCAGTGTCTGTTTAGATCCTAATATGCATATGCGTTTTCCACTCTTCCAACTTCTGTTCCAGTGATAATCCCACCTTGCCAATCATCAGCTAAGGTACTGATAACATTCTGGAAGATGATGGTACCTAGAATAGGACCCTGGAAATTTCTATCCGAGACCAGTGACTTTGGTGTATTCATCATCATTAGATAGGTATAGGTTTAGTTATTTTGCCATTTACAATACCCAAAATACTACAGGAACAACCAGTCTATTATTTTCTTTTGTACATAATAATAGTAAAATATGCCAAGACAAGGGGCATCTATCATGTGTTGTGAAAGTGAAGACACCTGTATATACAACATTTCTCTGACTT
This sequence comes from Piliocolobus tephrosceles, assembly GCF_002776525.5. Classification (NCBI taxonomy): domain Eukaryota; kingdom Metazoa; phylum Chordata; class Mammalia; order Primates; family Cercopithecidae; genus Piliocolobus; species Piliocolobus tephrosceles. Next base: position 53,330,539 of record NC_045435.1, on the reverse strand, counting down.
TCCATCACAAAAGAGAAGAAATCAGACCAATAATACTATCAATTAACCTTGAAACGCTCAGGGTTCCCTTTTATTCTCTCCAAGTGTTGACAGGATAATCTGCCTGATACTCTTCACTGGAATCCTGCCAGAGAATCAAATCAAGTTCATACATTATTCCCAAGGCTTTTCCCCTTTGAAATCTTATACCCACCTCCAGACTGAGCCAAGTTCCCATTCTACAAGACTTCTCAAGGGGAGAGGACAGGGTATATCTCACAGCAAACATGGCAAACTTATCTTCATACTTACGAACTTACCAATGCCTGAAATCACAAATTGGTTGCTGGCTCTGAATTTTACCTGGTGCATTTATTTTGTTTGCATTTTGCTTAGCTATCTGGTGACATGAGTAATGGCCAAAGAGCTGTAGGCAACTCCACTAACTGAGTCAGTTGTACAGAGCACCCAGTTCTCTCATTCATGCGCTCTACCTGGTACTTGCCTTTCTTTGACCCGGAACCTTCACTGCTTTGTGACTTATACACCACTGAGTTTGTCTTTCCTTTTCCTGTCTAGTACCTTTCATCTTTAAAAGAAGTCAGTAAATCCACCAATAGAGAGAAGGTGGAGGGAAAATACAAATTCTAATTTCTTCCCTATAACTTTTATCATATACAAATGCTTTTGAAATTTTAATGTGTCTGTGAATCACCTGGAGATCTTGGTAACAATGTAGATTCTGATGCAGCAAGAAGGGCCCAGGATTTTGCATTTTTAATAAACTCTCTGGGATGATCACACTGCTTCTCCCTAAACTGGAGTTTGACTTTCGACCTGGATTGTACATTAGATTCACCTTGAAGTTTTAAAATACGACTGTGGCTAGACCCTACTCCAAAGAATCCATTTAATTGGTCTGGGATAAGGCCTGGACATTTTTTTCTCTGCACGCTTCCCAGGTGATTTTAATGTGTAGAGGGATGAGGATTAATATTCCACACTAGTGGGTCTCAAACTTCAGTGAGCATTAAGATTTCCTAGGGGGATTATAATAACAGTGTTGGTCCCATTCCCAGAGTTTGACTCAATTTGTCTAGGATGGAGCTGATAATTTGCATTCCTAACAGTCTCTCAGATGATGGCGATGCTGCTTGTGGTCCAGAGATCATACTTTGGAAAAATCCAAGCAACCAAACTACTCTTCCAACATGTACCTTGCACACAAGGTTAAAAAAAAAAAAAAAATCAAGAAAAAAAAAAAAAGAAAAAGAAAACCAAAACCCAAACCTAATATTATCATTGACTCAAACATCTTGCAAACCTCCACTCCTGGACTTTAGGTTTCCTGACAATACACATGTAGTCTCTTGTCACTGTTTTACAGGAATCTGCATTTACCCCTGCCCCGCCTCCACCAGCTTTTGTAGGATGTGGTTCAAACCTGGCTCCATGGAAAGTTTGCTATGTATTTACATTTATCTCTTTAAATCATTTCTCTGTTCTTCATCCCTGGGGTCACGACCAGAGATTGAGAATTCTACTCCTAAGTGCCTTCTCTTTCCCTTGGGTCTGCCGTCTTCCTCTTTCTGCTCTCGAGTTCATTACCATGGTTACTTTTGCCTTTTTAAAATCTGTCTCTCCAAAGCATCACCTGTCCATTTGGCTATGTCCAGGCCACTATCCCCTGGCTAAGGAGCGCTGATGACATTGGGCTTTTCCTCCAAGATTCCTCCTCTCTAGGTCCTCCTTGCTGGTTCAAATAAGATTCAGAAAAGCAATTATTTTCTCTTAACTGGCCCTTGGGTATAGTAATAAAAAGTGGAAGGACATTTAATCAACAAATGTGTTGAGCAGAGCACTTACAATATATCAGGCACCATTCTTCATTCCTGGAGACACAGCGGTTACATAAGAAACCAAATCCCCTGCCATAAGGGAGCTGGCATTCTAAAGGATATGGCCAGCATTTCTCAGATTCTCCACTTTTATCCAGTGGTGACTGCTGCAAGATGTACAATCAGATCCACTGAAGAACACTCCAATGCAGGATTGTACTTTCCTTACTGTATTTCTTCTGTTTCTCTACTATGCCCTCAATTTTATTTTAAAAACTTGGATGCTCCAATGCTTTATTTTGTTTGATATTACTTTATGCTTTAGCCCACCATCCTGAGGGCTCCAGAAAGACATGAAGATCCAAGCAGGCAGATTCCCAGCTGTGCACACACCTGGCTCCATAGTTGAGAAACTGCTTTCTCTCAACTGCAGAAAACTATTCATGATGAGAAAGGGAACTAGTGTTTTCCTAGGGAGCAATTATTCTAACTTTGAGTCAGCCAGCCAGCTAGCAGCATCCATTGTTGGAGTAATTGGCATATTTTTTTTAACCTTCTTCTTCTAACAAACAGGGCTATCCTGCAAAATCTGCATCTGGCTACTGAGCTGAACAATGACCGAGTGCATCTTAGTAATGGCCATCCTCCCAGTGAACATTTTTAACTAAGTAAAACTGGGTCAGGCAAATCAGATTGGTCTTTGAGCCAACAGGGCAGAGCTGCCTTTGGAACTACCCAGACATTTGGTTCATAGAGACAGTATAGAGAGAAATGTACTCAGCACTGTGCCAAACAATTCATATCCATCACCCCATTTAAACCTGAAAGAAAACAGTGCTATTTTGGGACTAATATTATCCTAATTTTAATGAAAGGACAGAGTGGCATAATAATTTTCATGTCACACAGTTGATAAATGGCAAAGCTGGAATTTGAACTCACATGTCATTGGCCCAGAACTCTATACTATTAATCACTAAATTAAAATGCCCAGAACATGATTTCTTATTTGCCCAAGAATAGCAATCACAGTCAACATACATAAAGTAATAAAACCCTAACCAGAATGAAATCAGACTTTTTTTTCTTAACAAGAGAAGCTTATGTGTGGCAGAACGTAATAATTATGCTAAGGTTGACTATTAAACAGCACTGAAAGTGATTCAGAAGAATGAATGTTATAGAGAAGAACTCAGTTATTTTCAAGATGATCTCAACTACATAAATGCACATACATATGCCAAGAAAAAGCTTGAAAGAAATAAACAAAATGGTTTATGCAATTATGAATTATTATTTACTCAATTTTATCCCTATACTTTCCATTTCCTTTGCGATATGCATGTGCTATATTTATGCTCAGAGGGAAAAGTTAGTTTTAAAGCCATTCAATGGATTTCTGCTAAAATGGCAAATAGCACACAAAGGATGCTAGCTCCCAACTCAAAGTCATCTCTGGACACAAACTCGAGAGCAGCTGTTCTGAACCCTGCAGCTACAATCAAATTGCCTGAGAGCTTTTGAAAAATGCTGATGTACAGGTTTCATGCCAGACAAACTAAAGCAGAAATCTGGGGGGAAGACCTAGGTATTAATATATGTTTATATGTCCCCAGGGCATATTATTGAGATAAACATGGTTATCGGGGACTAAGAATTGCATGAAAGCTGCAAATTAGGACCAAGAGCCACTCCCAAGCTCTCTAGGTTAGAGTTCTAGCTCTTACCTGTTCCCAGCACATATTCCTAGAGAAGCTAATATCCCCAGTGGGTCAGAATGAGACCCACGGAGGAAGTTATACACACGAATCTTTGTTATATGATAGAAATTTCAGAAAGCACTTAATCATGTGAAAAAAATTGGAATTTTTGCTCTTATGATACACAAAAATCATCAAATCCAGATGGACTGAGAATAAAAATATCAAAAGAGAAACAAAAAGCCTGTCATAAAAAATCTGGGGAAGCATCTTTCTGACATTGAATATATAAAGTAATAAACCCCTAACCAGAATAAGATTTTTATATATATTTTCCTTTGAAAAGACAAAAAGAGAGTTAACCATAAAAGGAACAATTGAAAATTTTGATTACATTAAAATCAAGGCTAGTGTTCATCAAAAACTATTTTGGAGAAAGTGGAAATAAAGATACAACCCACGAGAAGATGCTATGGTTTGGCTGTGTCCCCACTCGAGTCCCATCTCGAATTGTAATCCTCACACTCCCCACGTGTCAAGGGAGAAACCCGGTGGGAGGTGATTGGATCATGGGGCCAGTTCCCCTATGCTGTTCTTGTGATAGTGAGTGAGTTCTCATGAGATCTAATGGTTTTATAAAGGGTTCTTCTCCGGTGACTCTTTTTCCTTCTTCCACCACGTGAGAAGGTCCAAGCTTGCTTCCCCTTTGCCTTCTGCCATGATTGTAAGTTTCCTGAAATCCCCAAGTCATGCAGAACTGTGAATCAATTAAATCTCTTTCCTTCATAAATTACCCAGCCTCCGGTATTTCTTTATAGCCATATGAAAATGGACTAATACAGAAGATATTTGCAATACCTCTACCAATAAAGGATTACATTAGGGATATACGGTAGGACGAAACATACATATGCTCATGGAACATATGTTTTAGGAGTGTGTGTCGCATATATGTATGTGTGCCCACCTAAAATTCGTGTGTTGAACCTCTACCCTCCAACATGATGTTATTAGGAGGCAGGTCCTCCAGGACATGATTAGGATTAGATGCAGTCATGAGGGTCCTTTAGATACCAGAGAGCTTACTTGCTCTATTCTGCTCTCTGCCATGTGAGGGTACGATAAGTAGGCAATCTGCATCTGGGAAGAGGTCCTCACCAGAACCCCTCCATGCCAACACCCTAATCGCAGACTTCCTGTCTCTAGAACTGTGAAAAATAAATTTATGTTGTTTATAAGTCACCCTGTTTACGTACCTTTTTATAGCACCCCCAGGCTAAAAAGACACTATGTGTGTATATGGAATGTACACACACACACACACACACACACACACACAAATAACATGTTGGAAATATATATCTACATATCCCCTACAAATCAGGAAGATAAAGACAAATAACTCAATAGAAAAAAGGATAGGCACTTCACAGAAAAGGAAATTATATGACTAATGAACATATAAAGAGATGCTCAACTTCATTAGAAAGCAGGGAAATGTAAATCAAGAGGACAGTAAAAGAATATTTGATACTGGTTTAACTGGCAATGTTAAAAAAAAAAAAATGGAGCCTGGCACAGTGGCTCACACCTGTAATCCCAGCACTTTGGGAGGCCAAGGAGATCACCTGAGGCCAGGAGTTCGAGACTAGCTGGGCCAACATGGAGAAACTCTGTATCTATTAAAAACACACAAAAAAAATTTGCTGGGTTTGGTGGCACTTGCTTGTATTCCCAGCTACTTGAGAGGCTGAGGTGGAAAAATCTCTAGAATCCAGGAGGCAAAGGTTGCAGTGAGCCAAGATTGTGCCACTGCACTCCAGCCTGGGTAACAGAGCAAGCTCTATCTTAAATAAATAAATAAATAAATAAATAAATAAATAAATAAATAAATAAATAAATAAATAAA
>NC_045435.1:53272121-53325103 GCF_002776525.5 Piliocolobus tephrosceles | reverse complement strand
AAATAAATAAATAAATAAATAAATAAATAAATAAATAAATAAATAAAAGGAATCTCATATAGTGTTTATCTGAGTATTCATTAGTACCACCACTGGCAAGCAATTTCCATCTCATAAAGTTGAACATTTATGTTCTCTAAGCCCCAGCAACTCAGCTCTCCTGCTCAGTATTGACCCAAGAGATGCTTTTTCTAAGTGCCCCAGGAGACATTTCTAAGTGTATTTGTTTGTAATAGTACTGTTCATAATGACCAAAACCTGCAACAGCCTAAAATTCATTGACAGGGAAATGGATAAGCCACAGTGCAGTCATGCAGTAGAATACTATGCAGGAGTGGAACAATGCAATCATTGTATAAATCATAGTAACACAGTATTGGGTGAAATCCAGTACTATAAATTGGATTTCCTAAAAGACTATCTGTAAGTCCTAAAAGACTATCTATAAAATTCAGGACCATAGTTACCTCTTGGGAAAAAAAAAAAAAAAAGAAGATGGTATAAGAAAGAAATACACAGATGGATATGAATTACTGGTACTATTATAGTTATTGAGCTGGGGATAGGTTAGCAAATTCTAATTACATTATTAAAACATAAAGAAGAGTGCATGTGGACCAAGCATGACAGTGCTTCACATAAGAAATGTCTACCTCAAATGCCTTTCAGGCAACACACAAAATACGTACATAATAATTACAACTAAGATTCTAATTTTCCTCCTCTACATCTATAAATAATGATTATTGTGCTTCTCAGATCATTTAGTGAGCCATTCTACTACAAACGACTTAGGAGTTAACAAATCTCCATCATAGCCACTGTTTCTGTCCCATCAATTCTGTTAAAAATGTGGTTCTATTCCCACTTGACCAGAAGAGAAAACTGAGGAACTATGGAGTTAATTATGCCAATCACCCTGTATTTACAGCTTGTAAATAGAAGAGCCAAAGCTTGAATGTAGGACTCGCAAATCAAAATAAACTTTCTTTTCCAAGGCATCCCAGAAGCTCTAGGGGGGTGGAGGAGGGGTGCTCGGAGTCTGTGTGTATTTATGAAAGAGGGTCAGAGCCACCAGGTCAACAATAGGCAGATTACCTGGATCTCTTTTATCTTTAGTATCATTTTCATTCTCATGATTAAGAAGCCATGAATAGTGAAAGCTATAGCTTTTCTCCATGAAAGAGAGAAAATTATGACCCTTTATAAGCCTCAGGCCTCTGTTTCATCAGCCTGACATTCTGGTTTGTCCTATATAGAAACATGAATCCTGTGCTTCTATCTGGTGATCCCTAAAAGATTAAAATTACGAGATTGTGGTGTAAAAGGAACACTTATACACTGCTGGTGAGATTGTAAATTAGTTCAGCCATTGTGGAAGACAGTGCGGCGATTCCTCAGACACCTAAAGACAGAAATACCATTCGACCCGGCAATCCCACTACTGGGTATATACCCAAAGGAATAGAAATCATTCTGTTATAGAGACATGCATATGTATGTTCATTGCAGCACTATTCACAATAGCTCAGACATGGAATCAACCCAAATGCCCATAAATAACAGACTGGATAAAGAAAATGTGGTACATATACACTGAGGAATACTACGTAGCCATAAAAGAGATCATATCCTTTTCAGGGACATGGATGGAGTTGGAGGTCATCATTCTTAGTGAACTAACACAGGAACAGAAAACCAAGCGTTACTTGCTCTCACTTAAAAGTGGGAGCTAAATGATTAAAATAAATGAACACATAGAGGGGAACAACACACACTGGGGCCTCTTGGAGGGTGAGAGGATGAAGAGGATCAGAAAAAATAACGGGTACTCGGCTTAATACCTGGATGATGAAATAATCTGTACAGCAAGTCCCCATGACATAAGTTTACATATGTGATAAACCTTCAATTGTATCCCTGAATTTAAAATAAATGTTAAAAAAAAAAATTAAGGTCAGACATCCAGGCTACTGGGCAGGACCTCAGGTCTGCAACAATAACCTGCCATAGAGAAATGAAAGATCCAGGAAACATCCATTGTTATGTAGATCAGGCTCCTCCTCTGACCCTCACAAAGGTGACCTACATTCTAGTTTTACCCGGGATTATCCTGGTGTGGGTAGTGGAAGTTCAGCTTTTTAGTAATTCCCTAATCCTAGGCACACTGCAATGGTCAGTCCCCCTAACCTGGACCCCTTCAATTATCCCATTCTGAAATACTAGCTTGGTGCAAAAGTAACTGCTTCTTTTGCCATTACTTTTGATGAAATTAATGCCATTACTTTTAAAGAAGCCATGAGTAATGAAAGCTATAGCTTTTCTCCATGAAAGAGAAAAATGGCAAGAGAAGCAATTACTTTTGCACTAACCTAATAATAGACCTTTTTTCTTTTTCTCATGAATGGAAGAAATTTAGGATAGGTCAAAATTAAGCCCAGGGCTTTCATATGTGAACAAGTTTATATCTATGTCTCTGGAGAGAACTTGCAGATATGAGCATAAGTTTTTCTTAAAGATTTCTTAATACTTCTCATTTCCCCATGCTCATCTATGTGTTGTCCTTCTGAAAATTCTCGTTCACACTGACAATGACAGGCATGACTCACTAGGGTGTATGTATATTTATCTGGAACAAAAAGCTTTCAGACCAAGATTTCTGACATTCAAATAACTGGAATCTATATGTTACCATATCCTAGAATTACATACACTTCATTTTCTCATTCGCTTTGCACAGAGGCTCAAAAGTAAAAATGACTAATGATATACAAGCAGGAATTCCCCCTAAATTGTCGTATGTGGAAAATAAGGCCACGCCTGTCCCCAGCTCATTTGCAATTCAGAGGGAGTGGCTGATATATTTACCAGCCTGTTGCTTTACATTTTACGCAGACAACCAGATCAATTACACTAATGAAGATAATCAATATCCAGGAAGATTTTGCAATAGCAGTGTACCTGATCTACAAAAGCCATACAGGCAGGGAATCCAGTGGAACCAATAGGATTGCACTTTCTTTTTCTTATTATGTTAACAAGCTCTCTGACATGATGATGTTTATAGGGAAAAAACTGTGTAGCATATTTCAAAGACTATTAATTATAGAAGAAACGGGTAATACAAGCCATCCATTTACCTCCAACCACCTACCATGGCGCAGTTGATTTCTAGTATTCAGCCTTTAAGGAACATCAGAATCCCCTTGGAAGATGCTATGATATGAATATTTGTGTTTTCCCCAAATTAATACGTTGAAATCCTAATTCCCAGGGTGATGGTATTAGGACATGGGGCCTTTTGGAAAGTGATTAGGTCATGAGATGAGTGCCTTTATGACTGGGTTTATGACCTTATAAAAGAGGCCCCAGAGAGCTGTCTTGGCCTTTTAACTACATAAGGACACAGAGAGAAGGTACCTTCTTAAGCCAGAAAGTGAGACCTCACCAGACACCAAATCTGCTAATGTCATGATCTTAGACTGCCCAGTCTCCAGAACTGTAAGAAATACATTTCTGCTGTTTATAAGCTAACTAGTCTACTGTTTTTCATTATTGCAGCCCAAATGGACTAAGATAGAAGGCTTGTTCAAAGACAAGTTGCTGGGCCCATGCACAGTGCTTCTAATTTAGTAGCAGTGGAATGGAACCCAACATTTGCATTTTAGCAAGTACCTATTGCTGATCCTGTTCAGGAAGGATCACACTTTGAAAATTGTGCTCTTGAAGGGGTAGGAAAGTAATGTTTTTCCCCAAGCTCAGTGGTCTTATATCTAAACAAGTCCAAGTATATATCTCTGGAAGGTAGAACTCCAAATACTTCTTAAAGATTCCTTAATACTTACAAACATGAAGTTCTACCCATCTATTGCAAGTGGCACTTAGATGATCAACTCTCCTGTGATGATAGTCTAAGTGAGAATCATGCAGTAACACAAATACAGTGACATGTAAACTGTGGAAATTATGTGTCATGTATGAGTATTCACTGTATAGTTTTTCTATGTTTATATGCTTCAAACTTTTATGTTAAAATAATTAGGGAGAGAAAAGTCCAACCTCTAATGAGCTATTTTTTTCCAGGCATATTTGGAGTTACACAGAAATACCTTCATTTTAAATGAATTCTATTTTTCCTCCCATGTTTTTAAAGGAATCAGGTAGTTGAAATAATACATGCCAGACACGCATGAAAATGTTAAAAATTTTAAACATTGGGGGTTATAGGGTTGGGGATGGGTATGTCAGTGGGTCAGTGTGGTGATGTGAGGTGGGATGTGTAGGGGAGAACTGGGTGAGGAGCTGTTATTGAAGAGGTATCCACAAGGAAGAGTAAAAATCTGAAAAGAAGCTTAAAATATTCAACAAAGTGTATCAAATAGGATTGCATTTGGCTGCAAGCAACAGAAAACTCAGTGAACATACAAGGGTTTATTTTTCAGAAACAAGGTAAAGTCTGCAGACAAACAGTTGAGGTCCGTTGTAGCTGGTTAAGGAAGATGTCAAGAAACTGGATTATTTTTATTTTCCTGCTTTGCTCTCCCTTTGATGCATGTGACTTTCATCCTCATATTCATGAAATGACTATTGCGCTTCCAGACTTCACACTCATGATCCAAGCAAAATCATTTAAAAAAGCTACAGACCTCCCTCTTCCTGAGGCTTTATAATTTTTTGGCCCCAAGCACATCACCTAGTCCCTTCTGAATGTTGGCTGCTTCCAGCTGTAGAGTAGATAAAAGAAGTAAGTTACTGAAAATGCATCTTGGCTGAAAAAACTCTCAAACTAAATGTCCCAGGAGATGTCATACTCCTAGCAACTTCTTTAAACTGGCAGGTAACAAGAACTTAGTACATAGTCACTAATGCCAATAAGAACAATCTTGGAGATCTCTAAACAACTTATTAAATTCTGTAATACTTGCCCAGAATTTAAGTGTTTAAACAGAGGGCAAAGAGCGGCTCATGTGTGGACTCTGAAGGAAAGCTCAATGAGAATTCCACACAGCGGATGGTCTGGGCAGGGTATTTTCCACAGAGCTGTCTTTGGAAGGCTGCTTAAGTGTATACCATCCCCAGAGTTGTTTAACTAAAACTCAGCACAGGAAAACACCAGGGTTGGCAAGGACCATTCCAATCCATGTTGCACAGATCATTAGGTAGTTTCAGAAGCCTGCCTGCTCTCTGGGTAGCAGCAACTGTCCCCACATTCTCTCCCATTCTGGATTGTATTTTAAGGCAAATTTTCTATTCAGCTTCTATTGCTAGCATATGAGGAACCACAATGAGATGTTCCATTTCAGGCTGTGATTTCTGTGCCAAACTGTCTTGGAAAAGAACTGAGCATGGATCTAATTCTGCCACTTCCTGCTGTAATCCACTCTCATCTGCTTTATAATCAAAATTAAAATTAGGTATAATCCTAAATTAAGGTGATATATTTTCATCCAAAGTGAAGGTACAACTAAAGATATGATAAAGAAATTGTATTTTCATCTTCATCCAAGCAGATGCCTAGACCTCAGTCTTTGTGTAGATCATCTGATTGAAAGAGTTCTACATTTATTTTACTGATCTCTGTTCTCATTTTTAATCACCTTACTAGACTTTTTGACAGTCCTTCAAAGTCAAAACAGAAGCCATGCAATAATTTTCCCAGTTCATTTCACACTGCAAACCACTGAAGAATTATGAAAATAAAAAGATGTCCTGATGCTTCTGTCTACCTATCTCCAAGTTCAATGCCTGGGCTTATATGTATCCATCTAAGTCCCTGCAGCTGTGTATTCTGTACTGGAAAGCTTGGAAACACACAGTTTGAATCACGCTATGTAATGATGGCAGGGGTAAGTGGGAAAAGTCACAGCACTGTTCACTCACTATGTGTGTTGGCTGCTGTGAAATGCCTCTCAACTACATTTCATGCTTCCTCTGACTGGCAGGCTGGAAAAGTTAAATGATACATTTCCCAGATGCCTTTGCAGCTAAGATTCTGCATGCAAATTAGTTTTCATAATTTAAAAGCACACATATAGAGCTTGGGGAAGTGTGGTAGATAATAAAAAATATTTTATTCATCCAAAAGAAGGCAAGAAAAGAGAAGGGAAAAATACCATAAAATGGTAGGACAAAAAGAAGACAATTAGTAAGATTGACTTAAACCTAAGTAAATCAGTAATTTTGATAAATGTAAATGAGTTAAGTATGCCAACTGAAAAGAGATGGCCAGATTTTTTTTTTTTTTTTTTTTTTAAAGAAAAACAAGTAAGTTGCTTGCAAGACATGGTCCTTCTCTTGCAGGGCACAGAATGGCTGCAAGTAAAAGAATGGTGTGATAGGTTGAACAATGGCTCCAAAGATATTGGGTCTTAATCCTGGAATCTGTAAATGTTATCTTATTTGCAAAAGGTGTCTGTGCAGATGTGAGTAAATTAAAGCTCTTAAAATGGGGAAATTATCTTAGATTATCTGGGTGGGCTATAAATGCTGTCACATGTGTCTTTATGTATTTGTCCATTTTCACGCTGCTGATAAAGACATACCTGAGACTGTGTAATTTATGTTAGATATGAGTTCTAAATTTCTTTTCAAATAATTAATATGTCAGTATGTTCAATTCTTTGTCTTTTACTTTTAAACTTAACTTCCTCGTAAAGCAACCTTTTTCCATTACCTATTCCACCCTGACTCATTCTGATCAGCTACTCCACCCTCACTCATTCCGATTACCTGCTAAGTGCTCTGCCCTGATTCCTGCCAAAGCACTCACCCCATCATAATTAGCCAATCGGAATTAGTTTAGCCTGTGCGGTCTAATCCTAGCCAATAGGGGAACCACACGCAGCAGGGCCATGTGCATCAGGGATAAGAATCCTTTCTCCTCCCTTGTCCAAGTGTGCGCTCACCATTGCTCCATCTGTAAGAGCACACCCTTCTATAGAGGTAACTTGCCTTGCTGAGAATTAAAAAGAAAATTTTATATTCAAGCGCTATTTCTTTTGTGGCACCAAAACTTTATGTATAACATGTATAAAGAAAAAGAGGTTTAATGGACTCACAGTTCCACGTGGCTGGGAAGGCCTCACAATCATGATGGAAGGTGAAAGGCATGTCTTACATAGCAGCAGGCAAACAGAATGAGAACCAAGCAAAAGGGATTTCCCCCTACAAAACCATCAGATCTCTTGAGACGTATATGGGGTAACGGTCCCCATGATTCAATTATCTCTCATCAGGTCCCTCCCACAACATGTGGGAATTATGGGAGCTACAAGTCAAGATGAGATTTGCGTGAGGACACAGCCAAACCATATCATTCCATGATATGCCACAAATGCCATCACATGTGTCTTTATAAGGGGGTGGCTGAGGGACATTTGCTGTGTATAGACAGATGAAGAGGAGGCAGTGTGACTATGGTGACAGTGATTAGAGTGATGCAGCCACAAGTCAAATGCCAGCAGCCAGTAGGAGCCAGAAGAGGCAAGGACCCAATTCTCCCCTAGAGCCTCTGAAGGGAACACAGCCAGGCCAACACCTTGATTTTTCAACCCTGTGATTTCAGACTTCCAGACTTCAGAACTGTCAGAGAATAAGTGTGCTGTGTTAAGTCACCAAGTTTGTGTCAATTTGTGATAGTAGCCTTAGGAAACCAATACAAAGGGAAAATAACAGACCTTGCAAACCAACCAAAAGAAAGCTGGAATAACTATATATTCATATCTCTAGTATTGCTTCTTACCTGAGAAGCAGTCATTTCAAAATGATAAAAGGAAAAGAAAGTATAGCTGTTTTTCTGCTCTGTTTGTCTTTTCTCCTAGAAAATAAGGTCATGGGATCACAAAGTTATCTGTAAGCAGCATTTCAGGGTTCATTCTTCTCCTTCTTGGGGGCCAAGAGCCAGCCTTAATAGCAGCAGAGGACACTCTTTAGTTCTGGAGACTTCATTTCTGTATCCTAGTTATTATGGAGGAGATATCTTAAGCTCCTAACTTCAGTTGTGGCTCCAGACATAGTAGCAAGACGACTGACTCTTTATTGTCCTGGAGCAGGGTCCAAGTCATAGTTTCGGGGGCTAATGCTTACTTGTATAATTCTCTTTAAGCAAAAAAATATATATACATTTTCAATAGAAAAGTGCCAGGGCACCTCCCAGAACCCAGGAAGGGGGCCATGAACGTGAAGGGCCCCTCACCTACAGTTCACTGGTTCATAATGAGGGTATCTTTCTTGAGGCACAGTTTAAAACCACTCCTGTAGCCTAGCAGATGAGTTTGTAAGCATCTAAGCCCTTGGATTAAATCTTTTCCTACTGAAGTACCTAGAGGAATTTTCACACCAAAGCCAAACTGATATGCCTTTAAAAACACACTTCTCCTTCTGAGGTTACCACCTCTCTTTTTTTCAATCAAAGAGCACTGCCATTTTTACATTCTAGGAACCTAAAGATTAACTATTTGGTTATGCATTGCCTACCTGAAACAAAAGGGCTACTTATCATTTTTGTTTGCTATTTCACCTCACTACATTCCTTTAATACAATGTACTCCAACAACTTCTTCAGGGAATTGTGTCATCAACAGGCTACATATACTATGTTTCTTTTTTTTTAACTTATTTATTTTTGTTATACTTTACGTCCTAGGGTACATGTGCACAACCTGCAGGTTTGTTACGTATGTATACAGGTGCCATGTTGGTGTGCTGCACCCATTAACTCATCATTTACATTAGGTATATCTCCTATGGTATCTCTCTCCCTCCCCCCACCCCACGACAGGCCCTGGTGTGTGACATTCTCCACCCTGTGTCCAAGTGAATTCAGACAAATACAAATCAAAACCACAATGAGATACCATCTCACACCAGTTAGAATGGCAATCATTAAAAAGTCAGGAAACAACAGGTTCTGGAGAGGATGTGGAGAACTTTTACACTGCCCGTGGGACTGTAAACTAGTTCAACCATTGTGGAAGACAATGTGGCGATTCCTCAAGGATCTAGAACTAGCAATACCGTTTGACCCAGCCATCCCATTACTGAGTATATACCCAAAGGATTATAAAATCATGCTGCTGTAAAGATGCATGCACACATATGTTTATTGCAGCACTATTCACAATAGCAAAGACTCGGAACCAACCCAAATGTCCGTCAATGATAGACTAGATTAAGAAAATGTAGCACATATACACCACAGAATACTATGCAGCCACAAAAAAGGATGAGTTTATGTCCTTTGCAGGGACATGGATGAAGCTGGAAACCATCATTCTGAGCAAACTATCGCAAGGACAGAAAACCAAATACTGCATATTCTCATTCATAGGTGGGAATTAACAATGAGAACACTTGAATACATATGCCATGTTTCTAAAGGTGGAGATTTATTCTATTGCATTTGTAATTCCTCCATGGGAGAGCTTCCTGAGATGACATTGTCAATTCTGCCAACCTATGGGCTCTGTGAATGTTACTGACAATGATACAACTTGAAGGCATGATCACGAAGTCACCATAGAGCGCAGTACAAACAGGATATAAAACTTAGAAACTTTGGCCAGAGTGGTCTTAATCCCATGGCTCACTAGGAAAGAACAGGAGTCTGGAAACACATGACCACAATGAACAATGCCAAAAGTCACGTAAGCCTGGCTCCTTCCATGGAGTAAGTTTCTTTCCCACCAAACTTCCACCATGGGTCTTTCTGAAAGACCCACGTGAATCCCTCCTGTGCAATATGTTGTTTTGTAAAATAAGAGGACACACAGGCCTTATTTTCCATGAGAAAATATTTTATACTACAGCATTACAAGAATCATAAAAGGCTCATGGGAAGGCTTAATGAATACCCGATGAATGAATAATCCTAATCAATATAGCAGTGGCCCCCACCAAGTTGCCTTATGGTCCACACAAAGCAATGATCAGTCACTCATAACTTAGACCTAAATTAGAGAATAATGGTCTGTCAGGACTAAGGGTCATTTTGGAGACCACCCAAGTCCCACCATTCAATGGAACTTTGAAGCACAACTACCAGATTCTAGATGGGTGGTCACTCAGATGATGTACAAGCTCTTCTCATCAGTCTCCCTTTGAGGAAGCTGGCACTTCTTGAAGCAGCTCAATTCACTTTCACATAATTCAACTTGTAAATGGAATGAGTGAAACAATGAATTAGTATGATGGCTTGCACCAGCAATCCTTATAGGGAGGTAACATTCTCTTTAGGCAAATCTTGAGAAGCTCCTCACCTGAGGAAGCAGGTGAGATCCTGTGCACAAGGATTGGCAAGAAATGAGACAAGAAGAGACACCACCAGGTATCTCTACATGGAAGAGAGAGGGGACAGAGAAAAGGGAAGCAGGGGAGAGAGGGAGATTGAGGAACTGGGTAGATCCTGACCCATGGAAGTGACTGAGGAGTACTTGGAAGAGGGAAATAGAGCACTGAACTTCAAGTATTATTTTTTAATTGTGTGCTTTAAACTTCTTCATCTTTTTAGGTCTTCGGTAAAGTATCTTATGTACACCAAGGCCTTGTAAGTGAATTGTCTGAAACCAAACAGGAGGGAGTCTACACTTTCTGGGGAGAACATGACGTTTCCACAGGCAGAGAAACAGGCTTCTGATACACTAAGATGGCAGAAAAATCTTTGTTGATACACAGGTTGCATTGAAACCATTACTCTCTAAGCTAAAGTCTACTTTTACTAGATCATCTCTTATTGGTACTAATTCTTCACTCTGAATTTGCATCAAGCCGCACTGCATGACCCTGGACCAAACATCGGATGGTCTTTTATTCTTGGGCCAAGCCATCCTCTCTACACACAGACGGTTTTGTCTCTACCACTTACTTAGAATGCTCTCCACCAAAGAAGCTCAGCTTTGTACATGTTTCTCTTCAAGCACAACAAAGAGAACTAAACAAAATACTCTGGAAGTAGCTGGTTCATTCTGTCAGCATCAACATCTCAGATAACATTTACATTTGTTCTGCATAACCCTGATGAAGGAATATTAGTGGACCAACAGCAAATCAAAACTCCATGTCATTGTTCCCTTGGATGCTTCCAAATTATGTCTTCTACCCTCATTCTTGGACTTGTTAGTTAGAATTTTCTGTGGGCTTATACTCAAGAAATTATACTCATCCCTCTTGAATTTATTCTTCTTATATTGAACCTGTTTTCCAGCCAGTAGAAATCATTTTAAAAACTGATTCTAGAATCTAATCATTTTACGATTCCTTCAAAACTTGAGTCATTCATAAATTTGCAATTCATGAAGTCTCTGACTTCACTTAAGACCCTGTGGCACAAACCTAAAGAACATCCCTTCATGTTACATTCTGAATCTTAGGTACAGTGCTACACCTGGCCTCAATAGTTGCTTCTGATGTCATGCTGCTCTGAGCTGGCTCAAAGGGCTGGCACACCCAGGAGGTTCAGGGAACTCACTGTGCCCTCAAGCCTCAGACTTGACAGCAGTGATGCCAGTATACAAAGTCTCTGGACATCCTCAGTGATTATCACAGTGCCTTGCATGGAGAAAATATGGCAACGGCCACCAAATTGATGCTCCACAGATGCCTCTGTTTCCAGCCTCCTGGCAAATGAGCAAGGCAGAAACATGAATCAAGCTCAACATCGTCTGCAGTCCAGGATAATTCCCTATTATATGTGAGGAAGCAAAGCAACTGCAATTATTCCCCACACACCCTTTCCTTCTGCTGACTCAAAAGGTTTGTGGATTTTGCCTAATTTGTTTCTTATCATCCAGGACTTTTACTTAGGACTCTATCGTTGTTAGGTTGGATGTTTGAGAATCTGTGATGTAGAAAATGAAGAATCAAGAGAAAGCAACAAAACCGAAGAGGCAACAGTGAAGGAACAAGAGGCATCAGGCTAGCCCCTGGGGAGGAAGTGATGATGGAGTTTAGAAGAGAAAGGAGCAAAGGGGCTTGGGGCATGAAGGAAATAAATGGAAAATGGAAGGAGATTCTAGGAAATAATGCAATGAACTCTTTTTTCCTTCACAATAATTTAGAAATGCAGGAGAATAATTTACTTTGAAATTACCTTTTGATGGCTGGACATTTCCTTGGCCATGACATCATGCTTAAACTGGTCACACACATTCTTGGCTTTTACATGTTTCCTCTTGTTGGAATGTTTACATCTACATTTTTTCATATGGTCAAAGAAAAGTGTTCATATCTTTGTTTGTCCTTTTTAACTTTACAAAGAGAGTTGCTGAAGATGGAAGAAATGAGCTTGCACTCAATAGTTACAGTGTTTTAAGCTACTCAGTTGAAAGAAAGATCAAATAGGTCATTCCTTCCTGGTGCCATTACATTTTAAGGGGATCAAAAATCTCCATGTCCAAAAATGTTTCCCTATTGGCCAGCCACCATGCCTCCAATTCTTATCTTTTGAATACAAATTTTGGGTTAAGACATTATCTCCTAAGATAATCATATTGGAAAAAAATAGCATTTCCCGAGTTCTGCTGCCTACCAGGTACTTTACATCCACTACTTCATTTCTTTCTCATGGCAGCCCTGAAAGCACCCATTTCAAGAGGCTGTACTCTAAGAATTGTGTCTCTCAAAAGATATGGAGTCTTAAGTCCCAGCACCTCAGAATGGAATCTTATTTGAAAATAGGATTGTTGCAGGTAAAATTAGCTAAAAAGAAGTCATAGTAGGGTAGAATGGGCCCTTAATCCAATATGACTCAGGTCTTTATAAGAAGAGAAAAATTTGGACACAAAAGGAGAGGATGGGTAGGCAGTGATAGCATCAGAGACTGGAATTATGCATCAATAAGTCAATGAACCCAAAGATTGTCTGCAAACCCTAAAAACTAACAGAGACCAGAGATTCTCCCCCACATATTTTAGAGGGAGCACAGGCCTGATTTTGGACTTCTGGTCCCCAGAATTGCGAGGTGATAAATTTCTCATGTTTGAGCCAGTTTATGATACTGTGTTAAGGCAGCCCCAGGAAACACACACAACAACCAAACTCAGATGGCACTGGCTTTCAGTTGTTGCTTTGCCATTGTTTGGGCAGTCTTATATAAATTACTTAAGTATGGTAAACCCCAAGTTTTTCCATCTGCAAAATGCAGGTAATGCCATCTCCTGTGACACAGATTTTGTTTTAATGAATTAAAAGAAAATCTCTGTACTCTGCTTACTACAATTCCTTGCATCAAGTAATCATTTAATAAATGGTATCTTCTGCTATGATGACTCTTATAGTTATCATTTCTTCTCCTTACGAATGAAGAAAACTAGAAAACAGGTTGAAAACCATTCTTAGGGATATGGCAGAGCTGGGGTTTCAAAATCAGGACTGCCTAACTCCAAATCAAGTATCATATTTCACCATAGCCGTTAGGAGACAGATGATACTTGCTCAAGAATCTGGGGGTGTTCTGAGAAGCTGTATATCAAGATATAACATCTTGAATATGAGGCAAGAGAAGAAATGAATTTCTAACATAGCACACAGGGTGATATCTGGGTGGGAATCTCTATAAGGGAGTGGGAATCAGGAATGCTAAGGTCACAACTTTGCTCTACCAGCTCCAACTGGTGCTCTCTCCTGTATTACCCTCACTCCCCCCAGGTTATGTTAACAGCTGCCATTTCTTCAAGGGGCAATGTTTCATCCTTTCATGTCACCAAGTTTCTAGAAGGCATCCAACTGCACAAAAGCCTTCTGGTTCCTTGGGAAGTCCAGCAGGCTGGCTTCTTTCCATCTGTGTGCACAGTCCCTGCCTGTAGCAATGCCCTGGGCAGTGTGAATAGACTCCCAGAGCCATGGGCCAGCCACACTCTCCTAATCCAAGTCACCTTCATTTCACACACAAAAGCTGTCTTGGCTTCTCAGCCAGAAGCCCCAGTAATGCTGGGGCAATGATGCAAGTCAGATACGATTTTAAAACCCTTCCAAAAGTAAAAAGATTGAGTTCCATGAATAATAGCTCATAGATTCTCCATGTATTATATTTACTTTGAAGAAAGGATAGATTAAAAGAAGAGATTAAAGACAGGGAAATAAAAGATTACTCCAATAAGTATTCAAGACCCCTGGTTTGATCCAACCCCAACTAAAATTAATGCATTTTCCATATGGCTCAAAAGAACCTAATTCTGGTTCTGTCACTAACAATTTGTGTCTCTCCAGCCCTAGGCCCTAGATATCTAGTTAGTGACAGACCAGATCTAAGAATCAGTCTTCTACCTCCCACACTGTGCATTCCGATTCTTCCATAGTGGAGAATTGCACACAAAAATGAACATATGCAGCAAAAATGAAATATTAGAACTTGCTTCGGGAAGCATCAAATTTATAATCTTCTGGTTCCTGTTCTTCCTTAATCACAGTGTAGTCAATGGGATTTTTGTATTTATCTGGAGGAGGTTTTGCACTCATGAATACTGTATCCCATTAGTTGTACTCATTGCAAAGTTATATAAAAAAATGGAAAAATTTTATATCTCCCTTTAATGCTATAAATACCAGTTAATGCAATTTCTGAGGCAATTTTTAAGCGTTACATCCCATACACCTTGATGTGAAAAGTACCAATAGGCTGTGAGAGTGAGAAACCAAGCAAAGTGCACCAGCACTTCCCCAAATGGAGTGAAGAAAGGGTGCCCAACAGATCACAAAATTCCATGAAAATATAATATGCTATGTAGATGATGACTAAATTTGTACATAAGTTCAAGGATAATTTAATCAAATTTGAAAACAATAGCTTTTAAAATTTTGAAAATTTGTTACTTACATTAAAAGAAAGTTAAAAACAAAAAAACAAAAAAACAACAAAAACAAAATAAAACAAAAAACAAACAACAAAAAAACCCACACCCTTCCCAAGGTTGTCTATTATAAAGGAGATTTAGAATTTAAGTGATAATGAAACTTTTATGACAGACTCAAGGCATCATTCTCCTTCTAGACTCAAACAGGAGTTTGCTGCCTAATACCACAAGGCAAAATCTGCTCCTTGCTCTTTTCTTCTTTTCCTTTTTTTCCCTCTCCCTGAGACACTTGTGTATATAGAATGCTCTGGGTCATTTCCAGGGCTTCTTTCTCCAAGGAGACCTAGCAAGCCCTTGCGTGGATGGTGTGCATGCCTTGCACTTCTGTCAAATTCTGTCCTAAAATCCAAGATTCCTCATACATCTTACAGAGCCCAGTCTGATGCACCAAGGTGTGGAGACCATAATAAACCAGACATATCTAAAAGTCCTGCTGGGATGGAGAGGTATGACCTGGATCAATGAATCCAGGAGTCATGAGGCCCAGCAGGGAAAGAAGGATGACAGGAGGCAACTCCAAACTTCACACTTGGCTGATACAGTGACAAAGATGACAGGGAGCACTTGAGTGGAGACTTTCTTGAGGCTAAGAGAGTAATATGAAAATAATGCATGTTGAAGTACTACAGATAGAAAAAAGAGTCATGGACCCAGAAACCTGGAGCCTCGATTCAGAGCACCCATTTTCTCACCTATATCTATCTCATGAGGTCAGGCAACCTCCTTATCTGTTCATGATTGAGTTTCCTAACCTAAAAGGAGGAGGAGGGAAAGTCTATACCTATTGCAAGAGGTTGTTAGAAGGACAATCACCTTATTCAACAGCTTACTCAATGGTGATTTGCAGATCCTGATTCTCTGTCACTTGACTTATAGGGAATTTGAGATGGAATGAAACACTGGGCTGAATAAAAATCCAAGAAGGAAACTCAACACTCAGATTTATATATTCTGGGAGTATGAACACAGGCATTTTCATAGTTGTGACTAATTTGGAGTCACAGGAAGAAGGGAGACAGACAAGACAGAGAACAATAGGAAGATGAAGCAGTAAAACCCAAGATTCCTCACACATCTCACAGAACCCAGTCTGGTGCACTAAGGTGTGGAGACAGACAAATGAGTCATTTTCACTGTCCTCAAAACCTTGATAGCCTAGCGGTAAATCAAACACACTCTTAAGAATAATACAATAAGATAAAAGTCAAAGTATGGCCAAAGGTTTGAGGAGACACAGTTAGGGAGCAATGGGTTCTTCCTCGAGGTGGGGATAGCAGTAGAAATTTAAATATAGGGGAAGTGGCATTTCTTCTAGGAATTGAAAGCTAAGTTGGTGCACATGAGGGGAGAAAGAGGAAGAAAGGCATGCTATGGTAGGCAGAATCATCTCACCAACCACATACCCATGCCCGAATCTCTAGAACTTGCAAATATCACCCAACTTGTCAAAAGGGGTGCTGTAAATTTTTTAAGGTTATAGATCTTTAAATAGAGATATTATTTCAGATTTTAGATTACCTTGGATAGCCTAATTGAGCCATAAAAACCCTTAAAAGCAGAGAGCTTTTCTTTGGCTTGACTCCAAAAGAGAAGGGAGAAGAAGTTAGACAGATTTGAAGCCAGAGAGGGACTCAGTCTGACATTTTTGGGTGACTGGGGTAAGGGGGCACAAAAAGCATGAGAAAGAATGTGGGCAGCATCTGGGAGCAAAAGTTGGTCTACAACTAAAAGCCAACAAGAAAATGAAGATCTCAGCCCTGTAACTGTAACAGGCAGAATTTGAGCAACCCCCTGAATGAACTTGGAAGTGATTCATTCCCAGAGTCTCCAGAAATAAATGGAACCTTTCCAATGCCTCGATTTTAGCCTGAGGCATTTGTGAGACTCTAAACTGAGGACCCAGTTGTGGTACACTGTATCTAGACTTCTGATCTACAGAACTGTGAGATAACAAGTTTGTATAATTTTAAGCATTAAATTTATGGCAATTTGTTACAGCAGCAATGCAAAAACTACAGCACATTGATTGGTTTGGCTGTGTCCCCACCCAAATCTTGAACTGTAGTTCCCATAATCCCCACGTATCATGGTAGGGACCCAGTGGGAGGTAATTGAATCATGGGAGTGGTTTTTCCCATGCTGTTCTCGTGATAGTGAATAAATATCATGAGATCTGATGGTTTTATAAAAGGGGAGTTCCCCTGCATAAGCTCTTTTGCCTGCTGCCATGTAAGGCATGACTTTGCTCCTCCTTTACCTTCTGCCATGATTGTGAGACCTCCCAAGTCATGTGGAACTGTGAGTCAACTGAATCTTTTTCCTTTATAAATTATCCAGTCTCAAGAGTGTCTTTATTAGCAGCATGAGAACAGACTAATACACATGTGCCTTGCAAAAGGAATAGAAGAGCAAATGCATGGGGTCATGAGAAAGTGTGGTATGGCTCCATAGAGGGATCTGGGGAACTACCATGAATAAGGCAAGAAAGGTGAATAGCAGCTTACAAAATTTATATAAAACGAAGCTGTACCATAATCAAAAAGGAGGCTTAGGAGGCTTCTGAGCAAAGGAATGACTAATGTGATTTGGGAAAGTTAGCTAGAAAATTTATAAATTCCTGAACTCATCAGAATTCATAATTAACAAAAGCCTCCTTGCCTTCAAAGAAGGCATAGTACTTTGCATTTTGATTCAAATGGTGTTGCCATGGTCTGAATATCCAGAAGAGTTCTCTGTGGGATTTGATTTTAGAGCCAGTTTTAGAACTCTAGTAGTTTACATACATCAACACCAAAGCTTGGAATTTTTTATTCACTTCCAAGAATGACCTTACTTAGCTGATTAAAGACTTCCTTATCATTAAATTCAAAGGGCATTCTTTGAAGCTCTATCTTGGTTTCTCAGGGATATTCATTAGTACTGATCAGTCCCTTTTTAAAATTTTATTTATTTATTTATTTATTTAAGATGGAGTCTTACTCTGTTGCCAGGCTGGAGTGCAATGGCACAATCTCGGCTCACTGCAACCTCTGCCTCCTGGGTTCAAGCGATTCTCCTGCCTCAGCCTCCCAAGTAACTGAGACTACAGGCGTGCACCACCACACCCAGCTAATCTTTGTATTTTTAGTAGACAGGGCTTCACCATGTTGGCCAGAATGGTCTCCACCTCTCAACCTCATGATCTGCCCATCCCAGCCTCCCAAAGTGCTTGGATTACAGGTGTTAGCCACCATGCCGGGCCTCAGTCCCTTATTTTTAAAACAATCTTTTATTTTATTTGCTGTGATATAGAAATCTCATGGAGTTCCTTCTATTTCTCTGGCTGATATTTCTCATTTTAAAAATAAATTCATTTTTCTCTACCCAGAAAATAAATGTAAGATTTCATCAAGGCCTGGTCTAAGGGCCTCTGTTCTTCTCACTCTTATATACTGTATGTCTCAATTATCATACTCATCACCTATTTGCAGACGATTTATAAATGTCTCTCTTCAACTGAGATCTCTCCTCTAAAGTTCAGGATTAATATATCCAAATATATTTGTCATATTTCTTCTTGGATCTCTCCAAGACATCTCAAATCCAACCTCTCCAAAACCAAACTCATCAAAGTCATGCCCAGACTTGGTCTTCCTTCAGTATTCTCTATCCCTGTGAATGGTTCCATCATCTTTAATCCAGAGCTCCAGCATCATTCTCGGCCTTTTCCACTCATACTTAATACCTGGAGCTATACTTTAAGGGCAATTAAGTATGGAGAGATATGTTCAGAGAGATGTGGCAAAAATGATTCATGAGCAGGTCACTTGATGAACAGCTAAAAGATTAGTGGATGTGTTTCTTAGAAAACAGATTAAAGGGGATGTCACTGAAGGATGGAGCTGTACTGAATTCTCTTATTTAGGATCTTAAGTAGTAGAATTAGGATGAATTAATTGAAGCCACAGGAGAGCAAAAGGAAAGATTACTGATTACTATACGTGGGGATGGAGACTATTGTCCTGGAAGGGAGCCAACTCTCAATTACGGACTTTGTTCAAGCTTGTCAGAAGGACACTTAATTAATTCAAATAGACACTTAGAGAATATTTAATAATTACCTGGTGTGTAACAGTCCATCAGAGAGGTATGAAGGTACAAGATGAGGCTTTGGGCTAGAAGAGCCTCTAGATCCCTCCCAGAGCTGAGTTTCTGTAATTGTGTATCCCTATTATTAGGTTCAAATGCCAAAATACAAGTCATGTTATTTAACTTTTTCCAATAGTGGCCATGTAGTCTCTTTAAAAGTGGTTTGTTGTACTTTTCTTCCACTACCATATGTGACTTGAAAACAAGAGACGAGGAATAAGAAAGAATGTACAAGCTCTGGGGTAGCTCTGAGCCTTCTTAATGCTGGGAAAGCGGTATGTTTTCCCACCCACTCCTAACACTACGGGACATAAAAGATCCAGATTTTACAGGCTGTGAATCAGATCCTAGAAAGGAATATATCTGCAAAGCTGCTCCATTTGAGTAATTCCAGTTTCTCTTCTCTTCACAATTGGGTGTATGTGGGGTGCATTGGTACCATCAGTCTGTGTTCACAGATTTCTTCTTAAGGTTGTTATTTCAGTCACTTTGTCTTTTCATGGGACCACGCCACTCAATTTTTTTAGGTTCTAGACTCTCCTTCAAGGCACATGGGCTCTTAAATATAATTTTTCACTAAGTATGTTTTGGTTTGGTTTCCCTCAGAGCCAGAACCTCAGGAAATAATAAGAGAACTAATAGTTTAGTTGAGAGGGAATGTCATGAAACACCAGTAGTAAAGGGAGAGATGAGAAAAATAAGAGCAGCCAGGAAGCACCACTGGGAGTGAATGCAGCATAATCTCATTTGCGATCTCTGAGAACCACATAGATTTGTACCTCAAAATTATCCCACCAGAGGCAAGGAAGTCTCTGCTACTTATTTATTGAGCGCTTTCTTAGGACACATTAATTTTCTACCGCATCAGTCTGCCATGCGCAGATGCAGAATGGGCTGGCCCAAGAGAAAAAATTCTTTATGCAGAGAAGCAGATGCTGATATATGACGTTGAAGTTAGGCAGAAAACACTATTGTGTTAGTCAGGGTACTCTAGAGGGACAGAACTAATAGGATAGATGTATATAAGAAGGAGAGTTTATTAGGAGAATTGACTCCTATCACCTTGTGATATCACAAGGTGATATCCCACAATAGGCCTTCTATAAGCTGATGAGCAAGGAAGCTAGTCCGAGTCCCAAAACCTCAAAAGTAGGAAAGCCAACAGTGCAACCCTCAGTCCGTGGCTGAAGACCCGAGAGCTCCTGGCAAACCACTGGTGTGAGTCCAAGTGTCCAAAAGCTGAAGAACTTGCAGTCAGACGTTTGAGGTCAGGAAGCATCCAGCATGGGAGAAAGATGATGGCCAGATGATTCAGTGAGTCTGCTCTTTCCACGTTCTTCTGCCTACTTTATTCTAGCCATGCTGGCAGGTGATTGGATGGTGACCACCCATATTGAGGGTGGGTCTGCCTCTCCCAGTCCACTGACTCAAATGTTAATCTCCTGTGACAACATTCTCACAGACATACCCAAGAACAATATTTTGCATCTTTCAATCCAATCAAGTTGACACTCAGTATTAACCATCACAACTATGATGCCAGGGCCCAGAGAACATGGGTCAAGCACCAATCCCTTCTGCTCCTGGGTACTAGATTTACAGTTAACACTCTTTCCTGACAGTGCCTTAGCTTAGTTACAGATGTCAGTAAGTGATGTAACTGTATATGTTCTACTACTACAAATAATATACAACTTTATAATATATGAACTCAGAAATCCATATTGATTAACTATCCTGTCAACATCATAGAAACTGAAGGCAATACAATAACCATGGACAGCGAAATTTAAAAGCAAGAAAATTGGAGAGAGGGCTTTAAAAATTGGAATTTCTCAAAATTGGAATTTCTCCTGCAAATTCATCTCCATTACACCTACCCTTTGTGGTACCTGCTCAGCTTTAAAATATTAACATTCTCACTTGTATTCACCCGTGTATAAGCTGTTTAAGCTCTGGCTCTTGTGATATATGTTTACAGGACCAGATTTTTACAGACTCACTTGTTTTGGATTTATATATACAAATGGTGGAGTACAACAACAGAAATTCATATGGAGGCAAGCAGGATTCTTCAGTGAATGACCCCAGGTCCTTTCTCTGAGATTCTTGGCAACAAGCTCTTTGGGATGTTCACTACCCTACCTTAAACTGGAGGGGCCATGGCCACACTCAACTTCTCGTGGGATTGCAGCCCCTCAATCATCCATCTTGCTTTAATGGGTCTCCCTGCAGCAGAATACTTTGGCCCAGGTTCTCTGGTGTTTTGCAGCTGGTGTCTCCTAGCACTCACTTACACTTCTGCCACCTAAGCTGAGACTGCCTGGAGTTCAAACAATTTTGTTGTCTCTGGCCCTGTGAGAAAAGGGAAAGCAACAAGGAGTAGGTCCTTCTGCTTTTGCACAGCCACTTGACTCACCCAGCTGCTCTCCAGCTCAACCACCCATCTACTCTGAAGGATGCTGAAGGACCAGAAAGCCCATGTGAACTATCTGCCTTCTGCCCACAAAGCCAACTGGCACCAGGTGACTCTCCCGGTGTTCACTCCAAGTCATTTCACAAGATAATGAAGAACAAAATTTCATGAGCAAAACCTCAGCTGAATTTACAATAAATTACATTAAGAAAACAGACAAAGTTCAAAATCAATTTGTAGGGAAGGCAAGAACATCTAAATGAAGCTGAACCTCCATCTATTGTTCTAATATATACCCTGTGTAGGTGGGAGTGACACAACAAGAAAGGATATATCACAATGAAGATCCTTCAATTGGACTCCTGCAAACAATATGAGTCTGAAATGTCTCACAGTTGCTTTTCCATTGCAAGGAGTGCACTGAGTCATTTTTGGGAATTCGGACTGAGCCCAGATTTGTCTTTGGCCCTTCAAAATGAAAAAACTTACAACCAAAATGGTATTGTGCATGGTTGCCACCAATGGGGATGGACAAATGACCACATCTGCCACGATGTTTTCCCTATATTATAATGCCCTTGAACTAAATGGAAGGCTTTTAGTGAGGGTTTTTTTTTTTTTTTTTTTTTTTCTCTTTTGAAATACTTTCCTCCACAGGTAGCTGGCTGTCCTCAACAATACAGTAACTAGTCAGGATAAGTAAAAAGACTAGAAGGAACAATACACTCAACACCTACCTACCAAGCACGTGGTCTTTGCCAGGCACTGTGGATAGAGGTGTCTTGCCTGCTCCTGAGCAGCTCAGAGTGTGAAGGAGGAGGTGGGGAAGGGAAAGATTGTCATCCGTAAATAGAAAGTGAAGACAGCAAAGATTTGCAAAGGGCCTTTTCCTTAGCAGTTGCTAGGTGCTTAAATATATATTACATTAGGTTTAATTCTCACAACAAGCCTGCAGGCAAGTCATAGGATACCCATTTCATGGATAAAAAAATTAGAGTCTAGAAAAGCAAAGCTTACGTCTGGAAAATAAATTTTAACCAACTGTGGTAAACACTGTAAAAGAGGTATAACAGAGGTATACATACATACCTAGACAGACTTCCCGCAGGGGAGTCTAAAAAACTTTCAAGATGGAGTAGGAGATGGTAGTGCCTTGGTGAGAAGACATGGATTAGGTGGAAAAGCAGGACTTGCATTCGGGGAAGAGGGAACAGCATGTGCAAAGCCATGGAGTTATGAGAGGACATGGTGCATTTTAGAAACAATAAAAAATTCAATGACATTTTTTAGGCAGCAGATGGGGAAGCAAGCTGGGGCTAGATTGTAGAGGGGCACATGTGCACAGCTGGAGAAATGAGAGGTTCTCCGACAGTGGGGATGCTAAAGATTTGTAATCAGGAGTGTGACAAGCTGAAGCAAGCCATCAGGGTACCTTGTGGCTTATTCAGGGCTTATGTAGCAGAATTTTCAACTACGGGAGAAAGTATCAACCATCTAGGAGTGAAGGAAGATGGTCTTCTGAATTTTAAATTAACCTCAACATGATACTACCATTGAACATCTGTAATGTGCTGGGCTTTGGTGAATATGTAGAGATCTTTTTCTCCTGATGTTGTGATCTTGTAACCCCCTAAAGAGATTTTACTACAGCTGGATAGCAGAGGTTTCACTTTTTGAAATCCTCCACTTTGAGGATGTAAGAAATGGTTGGAGATATGAGATGAAGGGGTTCAGATGTTTGGGCTGCTATCTTATCTCTGCAGGTGTATCACACCCTGCATAAGACGGTATTTGACAAAATGACTATTACTAGGCCAACCTATTACAATTTAGACCTTTCATGGAATAGTCTACGTAAATTAATAAAAACACCAAATTTTGAAGACAGCACTGTACTCCCAAAATCAGATTTTTCTCAAAGTGAGTGCCATGGGATACTAGCCTAGAGATTCTCTGCAAAATGATGATGAAGCCAATGATGAGAAGGAACGTAAGGACTGCTTCAGTTACTGCTATGTAACAAATTATGCCCAAACTTAGTATCTTTAAATATCATCTTATTTATCATATCTCACAATCGTGGACGTCTGTTCAGGCAGGACTAGTTGGGTGGTAGCTTTTGGCATCTGCACTGGTCTTTAAGGTCTAGGCTAGTTTCATTAATACAGTTGGTACCTTGACGGGAATGGCTGGAAGGCTGGTTTGGTCCGGGGTATTCTCCCTGTCCAATAGCCTTAAAAAACTATTGTGTATAATTGAGGTTTATAACATAATGTTATGTATATATACACACACACATATTAAAATGGTTACTAGAGTGAAACAGATGAACTTATTTATCATCTTACGTAGTTACTTGTTTTTTGCAACAACAATATTTTTTTAAAAAGCTCAAATTCACAGAGAATGAAATAGTGGTTGCTATGGGTAGAGGGCAGGGAGAGGAAATGGGGAGATGTAGGTTAAAATATATAAAATTGCAGATATGTAGGAGAGTTAATCGAATTGTATTGTACTAGGGCTTTTTGTTGCTTAAGTAGATGTAACTCACTCTTGGCCAAGTTACATTTTCACATGGTGACTAAGAATGACAACAAACCAAGGTGAAAACTGTAGTTTCTTTATGGCCAC
This sequence comes from Piliocolobus tephrosceles, assembly GCF_002776525.5. Taxonomy (NCBI): domain Eukaryota; kingdom Metazoa; phylum Chordata; class Mammalia; order Primates; family Cercopithecidae; genus Piliocolobus; species Piliocolobus tephrosceles. The sequence goes on along the minus strand of NC_045435.1, from coordinate 53,301,082 downwards.
ATCCAAAACTGCCATAGTGTCACTCTTCTACTTTGTCAAAGAACATACAGGCCAGTCCAGATTGAAGGGGTGGAAGGATAGCCACCGCCTGTTGATGGAAGATTCACATGCATGTTTAAGAAAGAGTGGATTGATGGCCATTTTAGAGTTAAGCTAGCGTGATGGGGGCAATGGTGATGCTATTGTCATTCCAGGGTAGAGTTCAGTTTGACAAATTTTTTCAATGAAAGGCCACACAGTACATATTTTAGATTTTATTGACCATATATAGTCTGTTGTATATTCTTTGTTTAAATAAACTGATTAGATAATAAAGTTATTTTGTTCAGCTCACAGACTAAACAAAAACAGGCATCAGACTGGATTTGGCCCACACACTGCAGTTTGCCAATCCCCATCCCAGGGGTTTTTATGGTCTGATAAACTTGTGAGGCCATACACTTTCTTCCTAGAGCATCACAGCACACATTAACATAGAAAATGTTCTTAAAGGACTAAGACATTTGTTTAGTACCATATCTTAACAAGTTATATTAATTTTTTCCCATCTAAAGTCTATCTTAACCAGCCTTTGAGAAAACATGTCTTTGTAGCATATGAAATTAGACTGTGACAATGAAGACATAAACTTAGGACCTAGTTAATGATCTTACTTCATTAACAGATTTTAAAAATGGACTCCTATAAAATGTTAGCTAGATAAAGAAAATATGTTATCTAAAGTATCTCAAAATATTTTGTACTTCTCAGGTTAAACCCCTCTTTAGAGTGATATTTTAAGCCTGTATGTATTTCAGGAATGTCTGCTGTCTTAATTATAAAACTGTATTCCAGCATATGCTGGACAGTTTGAAAAAGAAACTCAAACAAAATAGCCACCTGTAGTATATTAGCATAGCATATCATCATCAAAAGAGGGTAAGGCTTGGATGTAGGGCCTCCCGATTATGATCAAAATGTTATCACTTGATGGCTAGGGAATTAAAGTGACAGAGTTTCTCCTGCCCTCAGTTCCTTCTGCTTTGAAAATGTGGACTGATTTACTTCCTATACTGCTGTGAGGACTGCAGTGAATGACATAGCACACGTGAAAACATTTCACAAACTGTAAAGGTAAACGACCAGCATTCTGCAGAAACAGCATCGTCAGTAAGACGGGTCTCTTATGTGAGGTGGTTTCTACCTTAATATATTTTATTTCCATTATGGGTAGCCAGAAGTAGGTAGGATTGGGTGGTGTATTGAGTCAGACTGCCTAGGCTGGAATCCTGTCTGACTGTCTGGGTGAACTTGAGCAAGATTCTTTAGCCTATGTGAGCCTTGATTGTCTCATATGTAAAAGGACAAGAATCCTGTCTACCTCATGGGAGTGTGAAAAGGATCAAGTAGGTAGGAATAGAAAGTGTTCAGCCCCCAGTCTATTACAGGGTAAGCAGACAGCAAATGTAATTATTATCACTATTAAAATTAATCATAACGAATGGCCCCACTATAGGAATGTGGTCATCAACTTTAGATTCTAAGATTGATTTTCCAATTCTGACCAAATTATTCTCTAGGAATAAGACTGATAAGGAAGGCCAATAAAAATAATATCATCAGTTAATATTTACATAGTATTTACTATATTCCTAGTCTCTAGTTCAGGAGATTTACATATATTAGACTGTTTACTTTTATAATATTCCTATAAGGTAGGTACTCTTACCCCACTGGAGCCCAGAAATGCTAAGTCATTTGCCTGAGGTCAGACAGTAAGCAGTGGAGTGCCTATGTTAACTCTGGAAATCAGCTTCTAAAGTAAAGTGCAGGCCCTCAACCATTATACTGCCTCAGGTCTGGAAGAAGAAAGATTGGGAAGAGAAGGCGAGAGAGTCATGTATCCCAGAGAAGAGACACACTGTCAGACATATGTAGCCAACAGAAAAGGGCTTAATCAGACCCAATGTTTAATGTACTTGCTAAGGATAAGTCATGTCATGAGATTTTCTGCTCAATGCACGGAAAACAAATAATATAATGTTTGGACATAGTATCACTGACAATGAGTTTCTTGGAATACATAAGGCTCTGGATTTAATATCTTTTAAACATTTTCTCAACCTCTGAAGAATCAATAGAAGCCAATGCAGCAGAATTTAGGATTAAAACAAAATACGGCAGGACCTGCTTGGGATACTAGGTAAGCATGTATGTTTCAGTTGGGGGCTTTGTGCATTGAGGGTAGCCTACTTCGTTTCCCAAAGTGACATTTCTTTTGCATACATCTACAGATGTACTATATCATATACATACACAAACACATTCTTTGAGACAGGGTCTCACCCTGTCTCCCAGGCTGGAGTGCAGTGGCGCGATCGTAGCTCACTGCAGCCTTAAACTCCTGGGCTCAAGTAATCCTCCCGCCTCAACCTCCTAAGTAGCTCAGACTACAGGTGTGCACCACCACACCTGGCTCCCAAACTGGCATTTCTTAGCAACCCAATATACATACTAGATTAAAACCTCCCATTAGCTCCCACTATAGACCCCCACAAGAGTAAATTCAACGTAAGTCATAGGAATAGAGAATTAGGAAGCTGAAGCTGCCAGGGATGCCTAAATGAAAGCATTTATTGATTCAATAAGTATTTTCTGAGTGTCTGCTATCAGCCAGACTCTGTTTTAGGCACTGGAAGTTTATCAGCAAACAAGCTAGAGACTATCCTTAATACCTTTATATCCTTATAGAGCGCGTCAGGCAAAAAAACACACAAAATAATCTCACATAATGAAAGGAGAGAACTATATATAGGTGGTGATGCAATGAGGTGAGGCCTTTTGAAAAGATAATTGTATTAGCTTTTGCTGTGCAACAAAGCATCCCCATGATATAGTGGCTTCAAATAATAACTATTATTTCTCATGAGCTAGGTATAAGCTAAGAAGCTCTGTTGTTCTGGACCACACATGACCAAATGGTATAAAATGGCTTCAGCTTCTGTGTCTGGAGGTTGGCTTACTGTCAGCTGGTATAAGATGACTGGGCATGTGTGTCTTATCATTCAGCTGGCTAGCCTAGACTTGTTTATATAGTGATACAGGGTTCCAAGGGATTAAGACAGACACATTATCTTTTGAAGTCTGTAGCTAGTACCTTGGAAGTTTGGTTGCTCATTGGTCAAAGTAATTTTACATGGCCAGCTTAGATTCCAGAGGAGGAGACATTGACTTCACCCCTTGATGAAAGAAACTGCAGAGTCACACTGCAAAAGACATAGATACCAGGAGGAATGAAGATTAAGGTACTGTTTGCAATAAATCTATCACAATAGTCAAGATAAGCCTTTTTGTGGAAGTGACAATTGAGCTGAGATTTGAATAAGACGAATCAGGTATATAAGGAGCTTGTTCTAGGCAGAGGGAGGTACAGTGCAAATGTATGAGCATATTTGTGCTTGACCACATGAAATATACTCATGTGTGGGCCAGCACAGTGACTCACGCCTGTAATCCCAGCACTTTGGGAGGCCGAGGTGGGTGGACCACCTGAGGTCAGGAGTTAGAGACCAGCTGGCCAACATGGCGAAACCCCGTCTGTACTAATACAAAAATTAGCCAGGCATAGTGACGGGTGCCTGTAATCCCAGCTAGTTGGGAGGCTGAGGCAGGAGAATCACTTGAAACCGAGAGGCAGAGGTTGCCCGAAATCGCACCATTGCACTCCAGCCTGAGCAACAGAGTGAGATTGTTTCAAAAAGAAAAAAAAAAAATGTGTGTATATATACACACACACACACACATATATATACACATACTTGTGTATGCATGCAGACGCATGTGTGAGTAATGTGTGTGTGCAAATACATAACACATGATACATATGAATGGAACATTTTGTGAGCTGAATATACCTGTGTGCTCTTCTTATCTTCCCTCTTTCAACATAGAAACATTCACACAGCAATAGAAACTTATGTCTTGCTATATTCCATTCTCACAACTTAGTATGTATAAGAACTACCTTTATAATATTTAAAAAATATAGCTCCCCAGGCCCCCTCCCTAGAAATTCTAATTCGGTAAATCTGGAGTAGGGCCCAGGAATCTGCAATTTAACCAGGACTCCTAGCAATTTAGAAGCAGCTGCTCTCTATCTAATAAATTAAGAAACAATGTTTTAGCTTTCTTCAGGTTTTGGATTATTCACTTCTTCTCCACCCACTGCCCCCATAACTAGCATCTGACTGTGTCTAATTTACATTCCCAATCTATACTATGTAGTCCTTTTTCCTAAAGACTGTCAAGTGAATGTGGACCAGGAGATAAGAAAAAGTAGAAATGGATGCACAGAGTGGAAAATAAAAACTTCAGGACAATGTGTGAAATTCCCTGACTGCTTATTCATGTAAGAAACTGTTAACTTGCCTGCTGCCAAGGTGACCATAACCCCAGGGGTGCAGGACTTCAAATATGTCATTGCTAAAAGCATTCTTTTTTTTTTTTTTTTTTGAAATAGAGTCTAGCTCTGTCACCCAGGCTGGAGTGCAGTGCAGTGGCACAATCTCAGCTCACTGCAACCTCCGCCTCCCAGGTTCAAGCAATCCTCCCACCTCAGCCTCCTGAGTAACTGGGATTACAGGTGCACACCACAACACTTGGCTAATTTTTTGTATTTTTAGTAGAGACAGGGTTTCACGATGTTGGCCAGACTGGTATCAAACTCCTGACCTCATGATCTGCCCACCTCAGACTCCCAAAGTGCTGGGATTATAGGCGTGAGCCACCGCGCCCAGCCTAAAACATTCTTTATAGTGTTTCTCAGCACTGGTCTCACATTGAAATATATATATATTTATTTTTTTTAAGTAAAGCATTCTTATATGACGGCGAAGTAACATAAAGATGGAAATTTCCTGAATTAAAAGATCAAGCTAGAAATTTTAAAAGTAACACAGAACACCTGCTTGAATGAGGTAATTAGCACCAGCTACAGCTACAAGCTACAAGCTACAAGCGTACAGCTACTGAGGCGAATCAGGCCTCAGGGCTCGAATTGCCTCTCGGCAATCAGTTATTTCATTGGGCACCAGTTAAGGCTCAGGTGCCCTGCAAAAAACCTATGATAATAAAATCCACTTAGTTGGTAGTATGATAATTTCATTAACTTAACCACCACCATAAAATATAATTTACTTTTAAAAGCAAATAATGCCAATGTGATGTGATTATCCTGTAGAGACCAGTTCTTGTTATTTGGTTTTAAAATGTCACTTTATTTTGTTCAAAGGAGAAAAAATGTCACCACATTATAATCCATTATATTACTACAATAAGATATGGTCCACACAATTAGCCAAATTCATCAGGGATCGTGCAGAAATACAGGAAACAAATTTTGGACACTGATGAACTTTAATTTGGATTCCATCTCCATGATGTTTTGTAATCGGAGGGCAAGTTTCTCTTTGATACTCTGTCTCCTCATTAGCAAAACGGCATAGTAATACTGACTCTACAGGCTGATGTCAGAAATGACTCAGAGCAGGAGTCAGATCATTTTTTTCCATAAACAGTCAGGCAGTAGATATTTCAGGCTTTGTGGGCCAGACAGTCTCCACTGCAACTACACAACCCTGCCATGGTAGCACAAAATCAGCAAAGGACAATACACAAACACATGAATGTGGTCATGTGCCACTTGAAGATTCATTTACTGAAACGGGACATAGACATTGTTTTCCGGCCCCTGACCTACAGAATATGTATTAAGTACTTAACATAATCTGGCAAACTGTAAACTCAGTAAATGGTAACCACCACTGCTATTGTGCCCCATAAGAATGCTAACAGTGGCAACAGCGATCGCACCACCATTGCTGTTACCGCCATCATCGTCAAAGCTGGGAACCAGGGATGTGAAATCCTGCTGAACTTCTAACCTTTACTGTGATCTTTGGTCAAGTTATAATGTTGTCTAGATATTTGCCCCACTGAATCTCATGTTGAAAAGTAATTTCCCAGTGTTAAAGGTGGGACGTGGTAGAAAGTATTTAGGTCATGGGGGATGGATCCCTCACAAATAGCTTGGTGCCCTGCCCATGGTAATCAGTGAGTTTTTGCTCTGTGAGTTCATGTGACAGCTGCTTGTTTAAAGGAGCCTGGCACCTTGCACTCTCCTTTTTCCTTCCATTCTGACCATGTGACATGTCTGCTCTCCTGTTGCCTTTCGCCATGACTGTAAGCTTCCTGAGACCTCATCAGAAGCCCGTGCCAGTATCATGCTTCCTGTGTAACCTGCAGAACCTTGAGTCAAATATGCCACTTTTCTTTATAAATTATCCAGTCAGGTAATTTATAGCAATGCAAAACAAACAAACACAAGTTACTTTTCCTCTCCAGACATTATCTTCAAAAAGATGATGTCAACAGAGCACCTTCAGCAATCCTTCCTGGGCCATGAACGTCTTCTATAAATCAAGCAATCTATTAGAGATTCACTAAAATTTGCAGCACTTTCAACTTCACTTACTTTTCCTCTTTCAATGAGCAAAGGCAAATAATCTGTATGGTTAAGAGATATTTTTCAGGCATTAAGACTTCTTTTTTTTCAAGAGAATAAGCCCCTGCCAAAATATTTTTAGGAAAAAATTCCCTCAGTCCTCTGAAGTTATTTGGAGTTTAACTGTAGCTGTGGAAATAGATAGACTTCAACACACCCGAGGACTTGATTTTCATCATAACTTTTAACACGGACCTTAAAGCTGAGTAAAAACAAAGGCATCTTCTCAAGAAGATTAGGTGAGCTATATTCAAAGAAAATTTAAAAGACACCCACCCATTACCACTAACAAGCACTAACAAGTAAAAGATGGAGTTAAAAACTGTTGAGCTAGAACAAGGAAGAGAGCTTAAATCTCTTCCAAGCACAAACATTGACGCGTTATTCCTAGGAATTTTTTTTAACTAAAATTCTGAAAAAGAATACAACGTGTACAAGATAGTGAGTCTCAAAGTCTGTGCCTCAGACCAGCCAAATCAGTATCATTTTAAGAATTTCCTAGAAATGCAGAATCTCAGGTCCTCACCCCAGGGCAACTGCATCAGAATGGAGGTGAGAAGCCCAGGCACCTGTGTTGTGACAAGCCCTCCAGGCCATCCTGAGGCATACTAAAGCTTGAGAAATGCTGATTTAACTGACACAAGTATCCCTGAATGTGGCTGCTGTGCAATCGGGCAGAGTTTTATCACTGAAACAATTCTTTTTCTGTGCATCCTCCTCTTCCCTTCTTTTGGTAGTCATGGCAAAATTTCTTTTGGCTAACCATCCTTCCTCCACTGCAAATGATTTTGGAGAGTCTATCCATCAAAGCTCTGCCTTCATATGTAACCCAAGGCCTCTCTTCCTTTGGGAATTTGAATTTTGAGCAGAGACACAAGGGAACAAGAAGGCTGGGGTGGCTTCAACATCTGGATCAAAAATAGCATGTCTGTGAATTCTTACTAATTCTTGAGAGCTTCCAGAATCCTGCCCTTTCCTAGCTGTAGTGATGATCCAGCTTTTCTCTCCATCATATGAGCTACCCAGTATCCTTCCATAATAAAGCCTTTCTTTTTTTCCTGAAAACTGCTAGTGTCAGTTGCTTCTCCTTGGAACCAAAGGATACTTACGAAAGATGTTTTAATTGGATGAAAGGACCAAGTACCTGAACAGTGAAGGCTGTTGCTAAGCTGTCCAATAAGACCAGCCTGCAGGAGGAACATCCATGTATTGACCAAAATAAACCCCACTGTGGCACAGAGGCCAGAAGCAATTCTGAGCGACATGCAGGGATGGAGGCCAAAGCAGACAGTGGAGGGCTGAGCCCAGGAAAAGCACTGTGAGGAGGGCTCTCACAAGCTCCCCCGCTAGGCACTGGTGAGGGGATGGGGCTCCCCCAGTGGTATCACTAAGGTAAACTGAGATGTATCTATGTTAGATGTATCCACGTTAGTCATTTAAGACTCATTTTAACTGCCCAGTGGGTTCACTTTGCCCACTGCCTAGAGAGAGTTGATTTTTCAAGATAGGGGAATTGCAATGAAGAAAGAGTAATTCACACACAACCGGCTGTGCGGGAGACAGGAGTTTTATCATTGCTCAAATCAGTCTCCTGAGTATTCAGGGATCAGAGTTTTTAAAGATACATTGGTGGGTAGGGGCTTGGGAAGTGGAGAGTACTGATTGGTCAGGTTGGAGATAGAATCATAGCGAGGGGTCAAAGTGAGGTTTTCTTGCTGTCTTCTGTTTCTGGGTGGGATGGCATGACTGACTGAGCCAGATTGCTGGTCTGGGTGGGGTCAGCTGATCCATTGAGTGCAGGGTCTGCAAAATATCTCAAGCACTGATCCTAGGTTTTACAATAGTGATGTTATCTCTAGGAGAAATTTGGGAAGGTTCAGACACTTGAAGCCAGAGGCTCCATGACCCCTAAACTGTAATTTCTAATCTTGTAGCAAATTTGTTAGTCCTGCAAAGGCAGACACGTCCCTAGGCAAGAAGGCGGTCTTGTCAGGAAAGGATTGTTACCCATTTTCCTTCAGAGTCAAACCATAAACTGATTTCCTTCGCAAAGTTAGTTTGGCCTATGTCCAGTAATGAACAAGGACAGTTTAAAGTTAGAAGCAAGATGGAGTTGGTTAGGTCTGATTTCTTTCACTGTCATAACTTCCTCAGTTATAATTTTGCAAAGGTGGTTTCAACATTATATGGCCTGTCGCTGGATACCCAGTCCAAATTGAATGAAATGATGAAGGATGTTATTTATTCACATAACCATAACCATGAAGCCCAGAGGATGGGCAGGATTCAGGTTGATCTGAGGTGTCTGATGGTTTAGGAATCATGGCTCAATCTCCCTAACATTCTCTTGGTGCTTTCCTGACTGATTCTCAGTCAGGGCTCTCTCAGCAGCTCCTCGGGCTAAACCCTTTGATATGCACATACATGGGAAGAGAGAATGTTTTTCTACTCTCCTCAAACTGAATCTGACCCTGAAGGGTCAAGAGCTGACTCTAAATTAGTAACAATGGAAAGATCACAGGATCAATTCCACCCAAGTAGGGAAAACATGAGTGAAGGCTGAGGGGCAGCCACTTGCTCCATACACACAGGTTGAGGGACTCAGTCTGCATAAAATTGTAAATAAGATTGTATACAGGAAGGTTGTCAGACCCACGGCCTGCTGCAGCCCAGGACAGCTTTGAATGTGTCCCAACACAAATTTGTAAACTTTCTTAAAACATTATGAGATTTCTTGGTGATTTTTTTTTTTTTTTTTTTAGCTCATCAGCTATTGATAATGTATTTTATGTATGGCCCAACACAATTCTTCCTTCAGTGTGGCCCAGGAAAGCCAAAAGATTGGACAACCCTAGTATAGGCAAATAATCTGGTGGGTAGGAATGAACGGATGAATATAGTATTGGGGTAATTGATGGTGGAGGTGACTGGTAATGTTGAAGACTCTCTAAGCCACATACTGGAGTAGACACCAATGAACTAGCGGAGAAGCCAGCAAACATTTCCCGCAAAGGGCCAGATAGTAAATGTTTCAGGTTTTGCGGCTCATATGGTCTCTGTTACATCTCTTCAACTCCTGTTGTAGCACAAAAGTAGCCACACACAATATGTAAATGAGCAGGCACAGCTGTGTTACAATAACAATTTACCAAAAACACAGGGTGAGCTGGATTTGGCATATCAGTAGTACTCTGCCAACCCCTGAACTTGAACACCAAAACTTGTGATTTGCAGTAATGAGTAAGAGTGGGTAGCAGAAGCAGAATAAGCCAGCTCCCTCCCCTGCCACCTCTAATGGGCATCCAGAGTTCTTCAGCATTTGCCCTAATGTATTCACGGAAGACCTCCACTGCAAATGACTACCTCTGCTTTTGTTTGCCTCAGCATCTGCCATCCTGCAACTGCTCAGAAGTCTGCTAGCAAAGTCTCATCCTTGCTAATCTTGGTGAATCGAGCCTCCTCTATTTCATGTTGTGTTAGAGCAACACTCAACACAAGGAGAAAACATGGTGTTCAACCTGGGTGCTTCTTGTGCTTGGCCATTGCCCTGAGGACACCCTTTGGCCACCACCCCATGCCTCCTTTCTCTAGTTGTCATCCTGAATGGGCACCTTCCCGTCTCTTCCCCCACCATCACCTCCAACTAACACATCACAAACCAAACTCTTCTATTGTCCTGCCAAACCTACCCCCATCCTACTTCCTGTTTTTCTGTGCTCTTGCCATGGTTCTATGTCCTTTTGGCTCTTGGCCTCCTTCCCATGGCTCTCCACTTTCAATCAGCCATCTGGTCCTGTTGATTTTTCCCTTATAATTCCACTTGTAATTACCCCCTTCCTTCCAGTCTCACCGCTATCCCTCTAATTCTGGCCCGTAATGACTCCACACCTTGCTATTATAATTAGCCTCCTTGCAGTTCTCAGCACTTTCACTTTCCCTTTTCTAATTATCCTCCTTCCATTCCTCTGGGCACCCTACCTCTTAACAAGCCACACTAATAGAGTATTTTCACCGTGCTGTGTCCTCTTCTTGTTGATTTTAGGGAAAGCTATAGGATCAAGACTCCCTAGTCACATTCTAAGTCCCCGAACACACTTGTCTTGGCCACTGGCTGTAGAGTTCAGGCCTCAGTGGCGCATCCTGGTCCCTTTCCTTTGATTCTGGACTTTGCAAGTCACAGACTCCAATGAGTCTTTCTGATTCTCTTTCTGATTGATTTATTAAGCTTCACTTTTAACTTCAGAATCGTTCTCCTTTAACTTCCAGTCTCCTCTGGAGTGTCAGAACACTTGGGTCTCAAAATCTCTTCTTCTGCGGTCTCATGCCAGTCAATTACTAGATCATGTCAGTCATAAAAATTAAAAATCCACATATCTATCTCTACTCTCATTTTGCTTTTGCAAGACATCATCACTCCCTGGATTACCTTAATGGCCTGCTAGTTCCTTCTTTGTTCTCACTCTGTATTCCATTTTCTTGTTATACCTAGAGTGATGTTCAAACAAAAATCTGATCAAGACACATCCCTGGTTAAACCTTACTGTGGCTTTCCATTACTCTTCACAATGGCTCTCAACTCTGGATCAATATTAGAATGACCTGGGATATTAAAAAATATGATACCTCAGCTCCACTCCACTCTAACTCCCAAATCTCCAGGGAGAAGATCTGTCCACAGGATTCTTGTTAAGCTCTTATTCAGATTTTTCCAGTTGTATTTGTCCTAATGTGTATGTATGCATGTGTGTTTCATGCTCTACAATATTATCATCTGAGTAGCTTTGTGTACCCACCGCCACAGTTAAGATTCTGATCAGCTCCAACACCTCAATAATCCTGTTGCCTTTTTAGATGAGTCATTGTCAGGAGTTAGCAACGGGAGGTGTGGGCATTTGCACTGGAGGAAGTCAGTCCTTTGCATTTCTAACAAGTATTCCAGGAGATTCTGCCACTCACCAAAGGTAAAGAGCAACTGACCTAGCATTTCTCATTTACTTTCCAATACTGTTTACTAAGGTTGAAGTCACTTTCAGACTCTGATTTATTTTCCCATTGCAATCCCATAGCAGCCTCACTTTTTAAAAACACGCTGTGTACCTATAATTCTTTGCCCAGCCTCTGTCTTTCCTGAATAAGCGACCGCAAACAGTATCCCAAATTCTTAGCACTGTGTCTGATATATAGGCGCTCAGTAAGTTTTTTTCCCTGTAAGTGCTAACTAGTGGCTGCTACCATGAACACATAAACACACAAACACACACACACAGAGTTTCAAAAATTTCATATTAGTCTAGTTTTACCAATGATGTAGTTAAGTTACTTGTTCCAAACTCAAATAGCCTTCAAAGAGAAGCAAGAGGTAAATCCTGGATATCTGAATCCAAAGCACCCAATGTCAACTACTATGCAATACCGCACTCTGGCTGTAAGCAGCCAATGTCAATGTGCTCTTGTCAAGCCTCCCAATTCACATGCTAGTCTGATTTTGAGATTTTTTCAGCACTCTTATTCTGTACCCTGAAACATTTTCTGTCTTGAAGAGTTTACATCAACTGCTCATAGTTCTTATAGCATATTCCACATGCTTCCCCACCACACACACATTTTACACACACATTTATTTGAATGCATGTGTATGTGTGTGAGCATGATCTTGTGTACATGTGTGTATTTAACCTGGGAAATGAATATACTGAAACTATGGAGTCTGGGATACACATTTCCATATCACTTTTCTTTTTAAATATTTTATTACTCAGCTTGTAAGCACTTTCCATGGCTCACCTCCTTTATAGCATAAATAATCTTCCCTGCTCTAACCACAGTCGCTCTCCTTCCCTTCCCTTCGTAGTTCAAGTAGCTGAAATGGTAGGGGACTTCCTGCAGATCTTGCACTGGGCTGATTTAATAGGCTTTTTGAGATGCAAATAGCAGAGGTGGGATCTGAACAAATTAAAGTGCCACTACTTCAGTACAGCTTTCTCTGACTTGAATTTCAAACTGGATTTAAAGGGGAGGATCTGTCTTTCCTGAAACTACATATTTCCACAAACTCGTAGCTCAGTTGAAGTTTGACGTTGTGATGATATTTTGTTCTTTCATTGGTTGCCTCTACTAGTATGGAAGCAAGAAGAATATGATAAAATGATAAATGATAAAAAAAATCCAGTGGTTCTCAAACTTCAGTGGGCATCAGCATTACCTAGAGGGCTGATGGAAATGCAGGCTCTGGGCCTCACTCCCGGAGTGGGACTGTCTGTTTCAGTGGGTCTGGGCTAAGGTCTGAGAATTTCCCTTTCTAACAGCCTCCCAGGTGACCCTGATGCTGTTGGTCCATGTTCCATGCTTTGAGAACCACTGTTCTAATCTAATCAGGAAGCCAATCGGTCTCCACAATTTAACTTCAAATATATTGCTTGGCAAGTATCAGTGCCATATTGAGCTTCCAGAATTCTGTGTTGTTAAAAATAAGGTTTGAGAAAACTTCAAGTTAGGAAATTTCTCATTGTGATTCAAATTTTCAGCTTCTGTTTTGGAAATAAATAAATAAGTAAATCTGGCAAGATTAGTCCTTCCTTCCTCATGGCACCAATGGGATGAGGTGGTCAACATACCTTTTAGTGCTGTGCTTCTCCATTTTAGCTAACCATTTGAATTTTCTGAGCAGCTTTCAAAAATTGCAATGCCTAGGGTGTATCTCAGCCCAATTCTAACAGACCCTGGGGGGTGGTACCTCTCCTATAAATGGCAGGTAGAGAACTCTATCTCCTAGGGTCACTGTGAGGAATAAATGATATAATAAGAACAGCAGACAGCACTTCCATTATTTATTGATCACTTACTTTGTGTCAGGTACTGAGTTAAGTGATTTAAAACATTATATTTAATGCTCACTAGAAAACAGCATTGACTAGGCATTAATGACCACAGGAAGAATTACTGCAGTTAATCTAGTGCACAGAAAACAGGGAATGTATTTGGGGCACTTAGTAAAAGGAAATAAATTTAATTAATTTAAAGCCTGACTCTGCCACTGACTATTGGACCATTGTGTCCAGATTTAGTTCCTTCCAGTGGGGTTGTGGCCTCACTGACTTCAAGAATGGAGCCACAGACCTTCATGGTGTTACAGCTCTTAAAGATGGCATGGACCCAAAGATTGAGCAGCAACAAGATTTATTGCAAGAGCAAAGAACAAAGCTTCCACAGCATGAAAGAAGACCCAAGTGGGTTGCCGCTGCTGGCTGGGGTGGCCAGCTTTTATTCCATTTGTCCCCGCCCACATATTGCTGATTGTCCCATTTTACAGAGTGCTGATTGGTCCATTTTATAGAGTGCTGATTGGTCTGTTTTACAAACCTCTAGCTAGCCACAGAGAGCTGATTGGTGCGTTTTTACAGAGTGCTGATTGGAACATTTTACAAACCTCTAGCTAGCCACAGAGCACTGATTGGTGCGTTTTACAATCCTAGCTACAGAGTGCTGATTGTGCATTTTGGTCCATTTTACAGAGTGCTGATTGGTCCATTTTACAATCCTCATAAGACAGAAAAGTTCTCCAAGTCTCCACCCGACCCAAAAGTCCAGCTGGCTTCACCTCTCACCATCATGGGCAAAATCCCAATCTCTCTGCACTCAGTTTCTGCAGTTGTAAAATGGGGAGAGTAACATTACCTTCTTGGGTTTGAGGACAAAAATGTATAGGTGGGTTCCCAGTTTCAACTTTGATATGAAAAGAACTTGGAAGTCAACATTTCCATCTTTCTAACAGGAGAAAGCTGGATATATGGAAAATTACTGTCCTATTTTGGACCTGTTGAAAAATGGAGGTCACAGAGCAAACCACCATCCTGAAATCCACAGACTCAGGTGCACATAGAGGATCACAGCTAAGATCTGCCTGTCTGGAGCAGGAGTCCTCGGAGACACAAACTGGTAGAAACACTCAAATGGTCATATTGATTAATGGCTAGAGGTCTATTGTGGACCAGCATATATCACAATGATCCTGGCATTATTAAAAAAAAAAAAAAAAAAAAGTTGGGGGCTGGGCATGGTGGCTCATGCCTGTAATCCCAGCACCTTGGGAGGCCACAGTGGGTGGATCACCTGAGGTCAACAGTTCGAGATCAGGCTGGCCGATATGGTGAAATCTCATCTCTACTAAAAATACAAAAAAAATTATCTGGGCATGGTGGTGCATGCCTGTAGTCCCAGCTCCTTGGGGACACTGAAGCAGGAGAATCGCTTGAACCCAGGAGGCGGAGGTTGCAGTGAACCAAGATCGTTCCATTGCACTCCAGTCTGGGCGACACAGCAAGACTCCATTTCGAAAAAAAAAAAAAAAAAGTAAGTTGGGGGGGGGTTTTCTTTTTTTTTTTTTTTTTGAAAGAGTTTGTGTAGGATTGGTATTATTTCTTCCTCAATAGAATTCACCAGTGAAACTATCTGAACCTAGACATTTTTGTGTGAAAAGTTCCTTTATGTTTTTAATTGCTTGAGGGCTGCAGTCTGGGTTGGCAGAAAGAACCTTTCTGGACTTTATTTCCAGGAACGCTATGAGATTCCCAAGCTAAAGATCCAATAAAGCTCTTCTCTGAGCTCCGTCAGAAGCAGGAGAAGAGTAACCATTATGAAATCCATAGGAAAGGCCTTCTCTACAGCAGAAAAGATATTGGAGGCTTTATCTCAGCTTGGAGAAGGGCATTTCTTTTATGTTAAGTATCATCTAACCATCCTGTTCCACTGAAAGGAGTAAATAGCTAGTCAACTTGGGTCAGGGCTGCAAGGAAATTCATTCAGAATATTGCAGTCAGGGAAGGGGTACAGGATGGGAGCAGAAGTGCTGGAGAGACTTCTGTTACTGTCACACCCCTGAGTGTCAGGCTCACTAAAAGACTGAGATTTAATCAGAAGGCTAAAAAACATTCTCCTTCGCCAAACCTTACCACTGCATCAACAGGGCTCCCATATTACAGGTAAATAGAGCACAGTGCCGACTCTGTCTGAGGTGGTAAACGTAAGGAGGCTCAAAGTCAATAGGGAAGACAGAAACAAAGACATCTCAAGAGGAAAGTCAAGCCTCTAGCATTTATAGTTAACAAAAAAGATTAAACACAGCCTGACTCCTAGCCAGGTTAACATGAAATCTCACACTAAAGCCTGTTTATCTTAATTCCTAGTACTCAATACAATGTATCTTACTTTCAAGAAAAAAATTACAAGGCATGTCAACAAACCAACAAACAACAACAAAAGTCTTAAGAGACAAAGCAAGCCTCAAAATCAGATGTCTGTGTGACACAGGAAATTTTAAATAACTGTGATTCCTATGGTAAGGGCCTACTAAGGTTTAAACGTTTTGTCCCCTCCAAAATTAATGTTAAAACTTAATCTTTAGTGTAATAGTATTAAGGGGTAGGGCCTTTAGGAAGTCATTAGGTCATGAGAGCTTCTCCCTCATACATGGGATTAAGGCCCTTATAAGTGAGGCTTCACACAGCATTCAGCCTTTTTTTGCCCTTCCATCTCTTCTGCTACATGAGGACACAGCTTTTATCCCTTCCAAGGGACACAGCATTCAACGACACACCCTGAAGCAGAGAGAGCAGCCCACAGCAGACACTGAGCCTCCTGGTACCTTGATCTTGGACTTTTCAGCCCCAGAACTGTGGGAAATAAATATTGTTTACAATTACCCAGTCTCCATCTTTATAGCATCATGGACAGACTAAGACACGGCCCCAGTAAAGAAAGTAAGTAACACGCAAGAACAGATGGGGAATGAAAACAGAGATAGAAAAGCTAAGGAAAAACTCTAAAAGAAGCTGGGCGTGGTTGCTCACACCTCTAATCCCAGCTCCTAGGGAGGCTGAGTCGGGCAGATCGGGAGTCAGGAGATCGAGACCAGCCTGGCCCATGTGGTGAAATGTCTCTACTGAAACATCTCTACTAAAATTGCAAAAATTAGCTGAATGTGCTCGCTTGAACCCAGGAGGTGGAGGTTGCGGTGAACGCAGATCATGCCACTGCACTCTGCACTCCAGCCTAGGTGACAGAGAGAGACTCTGTCTCAAAAAAAAAAGGAAAGAAAAAATCTAAAGGAAGTGGTAGAAATCAAAACCATGGTAACAAAATATATGGAAATACTGATAATGTTTCAAGCAGTACCTGACACACAATCATAATAAAAGCAGCATGTTTTTAAGGAAAAACTGAGGTGCCCTTGTGTGGTATAATAAGGGAAGGAGAGCCAGTTGAAGGCTCCATTGATCACAGAAGGGGAGTCATGAACACACTGAGGCTTTCATCAGAAAACACTTGTCTTCAGTGTTATGGACTGATTTGTCTTCCTCCAAAACTCATATGTTAAGTCCCTAACCCGCAATGTGACTAGATTTGGAGATGTAAGATTTAATGGGTAATTAAGGTTACATGAGGTCATAAGGATGAAATCCTGGATTAGTTGTGTAAATCCAGTAGAAGTTGTGTCCTCAGAAGAAGAGGAAGAGACACCAGGAAACTCACACAGGGAAAAGTGCTAGGTTAGGACACAGGGAGACGGCAGTTGTCTGCCAGCCAGAGAGAGGGGTTTCAGGAGAAACCATCCTCACCAACACCTTGATTTAGGACTCCCTGCCTTCAAAACTGTTAAACAATAAATTCCTGGTGTTAAAGCCACCTGGCCTGTGGTATTTTGTTATGGTAGCCCAAGCTGACTAATACATTCAAGAAAGGTTATAAATGCCATCTCCAGTTTCCTGGATCCTTTCTTTGGGATAATCATTTACCAATGAGAAATAACACAAATGAAACCAAGAAATATCGGTGACTGATCCATAATTATTCTAGCCAGCTCTACATAGCAGGTATATTTGAGAGGAGGAGACTAGGTGATATGCTGAGAAAAAACATGAAATTATAAGAAGCGGAAAAATAGTTAAATTGAGCTTGAAATAGAAAACGTAATGAAGATTGGGGACCCAATGAATATTTAAAGCTACAAGAAACTTTTCCACAGATAAGAAAATTTGAATCCGTGTATTAAGAGGGCCCGTAGAGACATGGTGGCTCATACCTGTAATCCCAGCACTTTGGAAGGCCGAGGTGGAAGGATCACTTAAGGTCAGGAGTTTGAGAACAGCCTGACCAACATGGCAAAAAACCGTCTCCACTAAAAATACAAAAAAAAAAAAGTTAGCTAGGCATGGTGGCAGGCACCTGTAGTCCTAGCTACTTGGTAGGCTGAAGCAGAAGAATTACTTGAACCAGGGAGGCAGAGGTTGCAGTGAGCCAAGATCGTGCCACTGCACTCCAGCCTGAGTGATAGAGACTCTGCCTAAAAAAAAAAAAAAAAAGTCCCTACGGAACACCTATTAAATGTAACCAAAACTTATCCTAGTCAGAAATAGCCTGTTAGGATTTTGATAGAGATTGTATTGAATCTAGTGACAAATTTGCGAAATGTTATCTTAAAAATATCTAGTATTTCAATCCATAAACATGGTATGTCTCTCTATTCAAATCTTAACTTTCTTCTGCAATGTTTTATAATTTTCACTGTACAGGTCTTGCATCTATTTTGTTAAATTTATTCTTG
Source organism: Piliocolobus tephrosceles (assembly GCF_002776525.5). Lineage (NCBI taxonomy): Eukaryota > Metazoa > Chordata > Mammalia > Primates > Cercopithecidae > Piliocolobus > Piliocolobus tephrosceles. The sequence goes on along the minus strand of NC_045435.1, from coordinate 53,282,942 downwards.
TTTATTTTATCTTTGTTTATATTATTGTGAATTGAATTGTGTGTTTTTTTTGGGGGGTGTGTGTGAACTACTCTTTTTTTTATTATACTTTAAATTCTAGGGTACATGTGCACAACGTGCAGGTTTGTTACATATGTATACACGGAACTGTTTTATTTTCAGACTTTTTTTTTTAGTATGTAGAAATACAACTGATTTTTCTTTATTTTGAATCCTATGTTACTAAACTTAACTATTAATTATAGCTATTTTATAGATTCCTTAGTATTTTTTTACATGCAATATTAGGTCATCTAAGAATACTGATAGTTTTTAAAGTTGCCATCTGTATGACTTTATTTTCTTGCCTTTTTGCATTGACCAGAGCCTCCTATACATTGTTGAGTAAAAGTCATGAGAGAGGACAGCTTTGTTTGGTTTCTAATCAAAGGGGAATGATTCATTTTTTCATCATTAAAAATGACATTAGCTGCATTCTTTTCATAGATACCCTTTATTAGGTTGAGGAAGTTTCCTTCTAAGATTGTTTAGAATGTTTTTTCTCTTATCATGAATAAGAATCAGATTTTTTCAATAGTTGTTTTTTACATGTATTGACAAGGCATTTTGTCCTTTAGTTTGTCCATAAGGTATATTACATTAATTGATTTTCAAATGTTACACCAACATTGAACTCCTGAGATAAACTCATTTGGTCATGGTAAATTTTTTCATGTATATTTCTGGACTTGATTTTCTAATTTTGTTAAGAACTTTTGTGTCCAGTTTTAATTTCATGGCAATACAGGCATCATAAAATTATTTGAGGAGTGTTTCCTTTTTCTTTTTCTGAAAATGTTTGCATATAATTAGTATTATTTTTTCTTAAATGTTTAACAGAATTCACTAGGGAAGCCATCTGAGCCTAGACTTTTATTGTGAACAGTGTTTTTTTTTTCTATACTTGATATGAGTATGAATAGATTTGTTTTTTCTTGAGATGTTTTTGGTAATTTGTATATTTCAAGGAATTTGTCTATTTTGTCTAAATGGTCTAATTTGCTAGCATCAAATTTTTCATAAAACTTCCTCTTCATCCTATAATTACTGTAGAATTGGAAGTAATGTCCCTGATTTCATTCCTAATTTTGGTGTGCCATCTCTTTTCATAAAAACAAAAATAACTGTCTAGAAATTGTAATAATTTGGGTGAAAACAGAGAAGTTTATGAAGTTTCTGACAGTTAAATACAGAAAGCATCTTGGGGGAGGAACAGACCTGCAGAACCTGTGTAGCTATCAGGGTCTCTGCCTGCCTTCTTAGCCATTCCTCTACATCTTCATTATTGATACCCAGTTTGTGACCTTTTACACTGCTCATTGTTGAACAACTTAACAGAAGGGCAAAAAACGTAATACGTGGATTCCTGAGACCAAGACACACCTAGGGAAATATCCCCTAGAGAATATCATTGATTTTTTTTTTTTTTTTTCTGTATTCTGATGCCTTGACATCTGGGACCTTGCTGGCCTTTGAGGAATAGTCTCTCCCAGGGTTAGGCAATTCCTAGAAATAGCAAACAGCTCACTTGAAAGTTTACCTGTCATGTGCAAACCAACCAATCCACACCCCACATCCCCACCACCTCCTTGATTAGGCTTTCACACTCTAGGCCACTATTCCCTGACTTTAATCACCCCAGGGCTAGGTACCAGAAAACTAGAGACAACCTCTATACTCCACAGCCCAGTGGAATTATTCAGACTAGCCAATCCTAATCCTGCATACCTGGCCTTGCCCATTCCTTCCCATAGAAATTACAATAAAAACTCTTGCCCGCATTTTCCCTTCAAACTCCCCTGTCTCCTGAAGGACCCTGGGGTTCCTGAAGGACCTTGGTGCTTTCCTATGTGGCTGGTTTGGTGTGGTGCACTCTTCCTCTTGGGATCTGTGGGTAAGGAGCTATATTTTCAATGGCATGATCTTCTTCTCTTGCCATACCAAAATAAAAATAAACATTTTAAAACAATCAATGAGCAATCTCTCCCATGCTGTGTGAATAAGTTGGGACTATGAGTGCAGGAAGCACAGAAGAACATTCCTATTCTTGTTCAGGAGACTTTTTTCCTCCATCACTAACACCTCACCAAGTCTGCTTCCTGGGGCTTTCATAGAAAATGGTCCCTACAACAGCAAGTGAAAAATAGCCTTTACAAAGGTGATAGAAAGTCATCTATCTTTAGTTCTAGCTACTCAGGAGGCCAAGGTAGGAGGATCACCTGAGCCTAGGAGTTCAAGACCAGACTGGGCAACATAGCAGGACACTGTATCTTAAAAAAAGGTGTTTGTAACCAAATTATTTCCATCAAGTCCCAGGGAGTTAGGATATTAATTACAGAAGAGCTGGCCTATTGCCATGTTTGCTTGATTCAGCCTCCTCCTTCTCTCTCAGCGGGAGCAAAGAAATCGGGCAGGAAGGAGGAGGCAGAAAAGTGTTTGCCTGTGTTGTGGTGATGATCAGGGAGGCCACATCACAAAGCATACTGAGTACAGGAAAGTGCGTGCGTGCGTGTGTGCCTGTGTGCCTGTGTGTGTGTGTGTGTGTGTTTTGGGATGTAGGGGTGAAAAATGGGACTTTGCACTTTAGATAGTTCAAGTGATTCCTTCTCCTCCAGTGAGCAAGCATAAGTATCCCTACAGGAGGACAAGATGGGTGTTTGTCTGCTGTATGCATTTCCTGCATGCCACTCCTAATAGGTGTATTAGGAATACATGTGAAATGTGTTTACAAATTACAGGATGTATTTATCACACGTAGAGTCTATCACCTTTATATGTTAATTAACTGCATTGACTAAGTGCAATGCTGCAGGAAAAAGTGCCAAGTGGCGAATTTAGATACAAAATATTACAGGCATTTTTAAAATTGAGAATTATTTTCACTATATTGGATGTTCACCTTTCAATTGGCTGTAAACCTAAATTTCAAGCAACACTAGGCTTTGCTCTACTTGGCACTCACCGTGGTTAAGAGACTAGGCTAGGCTCTGTGAAATACAAAGGAGCGTGCAGCCTGTATGCTTTCTAAGCTTAGTTACTCACCTGGAGAGAGACATAAACAAATAAAATAAAAATAGTCAAAATCTAGAGTTAACGTCAAGTGAGAGGAATGTACAACAAATGTTATCTCTATTTAGAGACTTTTGTGAACAAGCACCAAATCTTTTTGACCCCCTCTTCTAAAATTCCCTCCATGATGTTCTGCTCAAATTATGCTCCCTCACTGACCTCCAGCTAGGCTCTGTGTTTTAGAATTTTAATTACATTTATTGGTCAGGGACGGATAGCTTTAATTGTTGGAAAAGAAATCTAAAAAGTACAAAACAGAAGATGACATTCATAACTCTACTATTTGGAATTAATCTTTGTCAGTAGTTAGTCAATCACCTCCTGTTTTTTGAAATACACAAGTCTATGTATAATTTCTATGGTTATAATTTTTTATTGTAAAAATGATATTGAAAATAGATAATCCAAAAGAGAAGACTATCATAGATAAAGTTTTGTTTAATTACCATTTCCGATCCCGATTCCCTCTCACATTCCTCTGAAACAGTCCCTATATTAGTTTTGTCATATATTTTTCCAGTTCATGTTTAGAGCAAATAACTGATTCTCTAATAATTTCAGATTCTCTAAATTGAATGTTAAAAAACAGTTTCCACGAGAGAGAAGAATAAAGGAAATCTTAGGCTGGGGAAATTTGAGGGAAGAAAGAAGGAATAGCCTGAGAAATCTCTCCCTCTGCCCACTCTATATGGGCATGTAAGCTAGCAAAGTGACAGGAAAACTTAGCAACATCCATGAACACTGAGATGTGCAGACACCATGACCACACAATACCACTTTGATGCATACTATAGAAATATTTGCACATCTGCATAAAAATCATCACATTCATTTTTTTCTGCAGCTTCGCAAAAATGTGGAAACAGCCCAAATACCCATCAGTACGCAAATGGATAAACAGAACATACGATGGTCAGTAATAATTCTAGACAAGGGGTATCTAATCTTTTGGCTTCCCTGGGCCACACTGGAAGAAAAAGAATTGTCTTGGACCATACAGAAAATACAGTAACACTAACAATAGCCGATGAGCTAAATAAAGAAAAAAGTCACACAAAATCTCAATGTTTTAAGAAAGTTTACAAATTTGTGTTGGGCTGCATTCAAAGCCATCCTGGGCTGCAAGCGGCCCATGGGTTATGGGTTGGACAAGCTTGTTCTAGACATTTAAACAGATTTTGAGTAAAAAAAGCAAATTATGGAAGGATGCACACATTATGAGACAATCTATGTGAGCCAAAATAAACATAGAATAATATCATCAATTATTTGCTCTAAACACGAACTAGAAAAATATACAACAAAACTAATATAGGGGTTGTTTCAGGGGAATGTGAGAGGGAATCGGGATGGGAAACGGTAATTAAACAAAACTTTATCTATGATAATCTTCTCTTTTGGATTATCTATTTTCCATATCATTTTTGCAATAAAAAATTATAACCATAGAAATTATACATAGACTTATTTTTAAAAACAGGAAGTGATTGGGTAACTACCAACAAAGATTAATTCCAAATAGTAGAATTATGAATGTCATCTTCTGTTTTGTACTTTTTAGATTTCTTTTCCAACAATTAAAACTATCCGTCCCTGACCAATAAATGTAATTAAAATTCTAAAACACAGAGCCTAGCTGGAGGTCAGTGAGGGAGCATAATTTGAGCAGAACATCATGGAGGGAATTTTAGAAGAGGGGGTCAAAAAGATTTGGTGCTTGTTCACAAAAAGCCTCTAAATTCAAGGTTAAGAAGTTTGGACTTCATCTCTACCCACTGGGAAGCATTACTTGTTTCAGAGCTGGAGACCGTCATGGATCAAAAGGATAAATCAATATCCATTCTTTACCACTACTTCTCAAAGGGTATCTTTTCACTATCATTTCCAAATTGATAGAACTCTAAGGGTTTTTAGATGTTGAGTAGAAACTTTAAAGACGCATTCTCTTCTCTCCAGGGGTGTTACTGTGTAAGGAAGGATTTGGACACTTAAGACCTTAAAAAACACATGGAGAGCTACTCCCTTCCTCTCTTCACTCCCCTTCACACCATAGCATGAACACTCCTAAAAAGCACTTGAAAATGATGCTTTTTCAACTCTAAGTAGCAACATGTTCATCCATCAGGAAGCAAAAGTGCTATTGCATTTCGTTCACCTCTACAGCCTCCCGGGTCCTGCTTTTCAAAGTTGAAGTGAGTAATAAACCGGTGGTGAAAGGAACAAAACACTTATGAACGGGGTGACTAAAAGGAAAAAAAAAGTGAGTATCCTTCCTAAAAACCCAGGATGTTGCCGAATTAAGGGACACTGACCAGTGAACAGCTATAAGACAGATTTAGTAGATTTCCAGAATCCAGCATGTATGTATAATTTAGCACAAAAGCACATCATGAAGAAACATGGCCTACTGGAATGGGCTAAATTTGAAATGTCATCAACTGGAAGGAAAGGTCAGCAAACTGTCTACCTGCTTTTCAAACCTTAAAAAAAAAAAAAAAACCCAGCCTCATCCTTGACTCCCTCTTCTCTCTTTCAAATTGTGGCTCACAATAGTTTAACAAAACAACAACAACAACAACAAAAACAGCAAAACAAAACAAACAACCCAGAGGGAAATAACCTAACTGATATAAAATTGAAAAAACAGAAGTGACAAGAGCCAGGGAAGAGACGACATCATCATGTAGTAAAGCATTCGCTAACTGCTTGACCACACTCCAGCAATTTCCATAACTCATGGTTTTCAATGTTCATACTTGTCATTGTCCGTTTTTCTTATATCACATGCATTATGTGCCAACTACAAGCCCAGCACTGTTCTGTGCACTAGGGGATCAGTAGAAAACAAAATCCTTGTGATATGTGCTCACAAAACTTGCATTGTTGCCTTCTAGTAGGCATAATAGAAAAGTAAATATACAGCATTCTGAACTCGTTTCAGAGGAGACCATATTCCTGAGTAACTTGCTCAAGGTTACTTGCTCAGTAATTTGCCCAAAGTTTCATGAGTAAGCAGCCTAGAAGTGACCACAATAGGCTACCACAAAGATACTTCCAAGAGGTTACAGTGTTCTACTTCTTTTATAGAGCATTATTTACACAGGATGAGCCTCTATCTTTAAAAAGAAAATCACATTGTTGGAGGAGCTAGTGCGCAGCTTATTTTCTGAACCTCAGTGAAATACAAAATATTGTCACTAGAGGGCAAGTTGACATATACTTTATTTATTTTATTGAAAGAAAAGATAGTGCTACATTTTGGGAAACAGAAAGCCTTTGAATCAGCTTGTATTTATTACGATTCTCAACTTGATTAAAACCTTATGCAGAACAGCGACTGGTAAGTAGTACTTTTACAAAGTGGTGTCCAAATTTTAGACATTAAATTACAATGTGTAGCCCCTTTTTACCAGAATCACAGGTGCATTTGTTCCTCACACTTAATTTTCATAATAAGGACTATCTTGCATTAGGCTTGATAGAAATAGAATTTTTGTCATCCTCCTCCTTGTCTGCCTGGGGAATGCCCACTGTTCTTTCAAGATTCAGTTCCCTCTCCTCTTCCAAGCCTTTCCTGTCTCTTCTTTCCCAGAGGATCTTGCCGTCTCTCATTGGCCTTGTTCACTGTGAGCAGGCTTCAATCAGAGCACTATCAAGACTTTCCTAATAACCCCCAGTGAGTGAGACTCTACCTGCCCCAGGCACTTGTTGCCTGCTGATTCTTCTCATCTTCACCATAACCTGCAATGGGGAAATTATTACTTCCCCACTGGAGTAAAGAGAAGCCCAGAGTGGCTAAAAGCTGAAGCCAGGGCATAGAGCTACTAGCATGACCCTTGGTTACCAGACGTTTTTATTACACTATGTGCTCCCTAAGAACAGGGATCATCTTTCTAGGATCTAGCATTTTGGCTCAAGAAGAGGGAATATGATCTATAAATGTAAGAGTAAACAGATGCTCTAAGACAACTCAAAATCTCTACCTCCCAAAGTTCCGGGAGAAAATGACATGATGTGTGAGAAGTATCTGGTTACATGATAGGCATACAGTAGGCATAATAAATTCTTATCATGAGCATGTCGTTGGTCTTACAATAGATGTCATCTGTTAACATAAGTTAAAATTCAAATTTTCCTCCATGGCACTGCAAGATCTGACCCCTACCTAAATCTCCAACCCTGTCTCTCTTGCCTGACTCCAACTCCCAGGCCACACTGGCCACTTTCCTGCTTCTCAAAGGTGCCAAGCTGGTTCCTGCCTCAGGGCCTTAGCACTTGCTATTCCCTTGGCCTACGGAACTATTTTCCAGGCCTCCATGGACATCACTTCTCATCCTTTAAATCTCATTTCAGCTTTTACCTCCTCAAAGATACCTTAATAGGCTACTCTTAAGCATTCCTTCACCACTCCTTCCCTATCTCAACCTCTTGTTTCCTTTCTTCATCATACTAAGTACAGTTTGTGACCCTTTCATCCATCTGTTTGCTTACTTTGTCTCTCATTCCCTCGGCTAGAAGGTTCATCAGGGTCAGGTCTCTGTCCACTCTCAGGCACCATTACAGGCTTAGTGCCTGGTACACAGCAAGTTAAGCACGAAATATTTTGGTTGAAATTATGGATGGATGTGTAGATAAAGGAACAAAGAATTAGGATGAAATGCTAAAAATCTGAATCCTGGAAAGTAATAGGGAGCCTGAAGGGAAAAAAAAATGAGTTGCTAGGATATGATTGGGAGACACACACAGGCTTTGGAATCAAACACACACTGGGTTTAAGGCTCAGCACTGATAACATGAGATGCTGGGGCTTCGAAAATGATAATCCAGAGTATGGCACTTCGGCATGCTTTGGCATCCTTTGTTTTCTTTTCTTCCAACCCAGGATCTCCTGTTTATGCTGAGTATGTTGAATTGAAAGACTGGAAGGGCCTCAAAGATTGAAAGATTGAAAGGGCCTCAGAACAGTCTCTTTGTGACCTTCTCCTGCTCTCCTTTCTCTACTAAGGTAGGTCATAGATACTGGAATTTCTCTTCCCCATGGTGAGTCACAGAAACTAGAAATTATACTCTAACTTACCCCTATCTTTCTGTGTAGGAGCTGACCATAAAGAAATTCTCTAACCCACCTTGTCTGACAGTAGATCCTAAGACTTCGTTCCAGAGGGGTCCTGCTCTATGCTGGAGGGTAAGGAATACTGTGCAGAGAGGTCAAGAAGAATCTGACCAGAGGGGCTCGCTGGGTCTTCTCAGTCTATTACCACTGGATTATTCCATTTTCGTCCAGTCACGTTTCCACCTGGATGTCCTTTCTATACTGAACTTAAGCATAAAAATTGATGGTTTTCCCTGAGTCTTTGTTTTTTTTTTTTTTATTTCTGAAGATATGCCATGTAAAAACTTTGGTTACATAAATTTGTTATGCTTTTCTCATGTTAACCTGTTTTCTGTTATAGGAGTGCTGGCCATGACTCTTATGGTAGGTAAGAAAAGGTATCAATCAAACCTTTCCTACCCTACAAACATATTCTGCTATTGTCTATGCACAATCGCACTATCTCCTGGAAAAAGAAAATACATCTGTTCCCTGGCCCCAAAACTCTGATTAAACAAGCAACAGAGTTCTACGAGCCAGGATATGAGCAGGCTTCCCTTCCATCACAATGATATCCATTGACCTTCAGTTTGATGGGTAGGTGTGGTGGGGACTCACGCAACCCAGAATTCACCCTCTGTGCTTCTCTAGCCCTGGTGCCAACTCTGCTAAGGCTCCCTGGGCTCCTCGCATGGCTTCAGGGCCACAGTGTACACAGTATTCTCTGTACTTCATACAAATTAACTCATTTACTGCTTTTAACAACTCTAAGAGATTGGTATTATTACTGTCAGCATTGTACAGATGAAAGGAATAAGGTACAATCTACAAAATGATTTTAAAGTCCTCACTCTTAACCCCCACTCAACACTGTCTCTTTTATAACAACAACTACGAATTTCTGAGCGCCTATCCTGTGCCTGGCACCACGCTAGCCATGCTCATCACTCACCTCCCTGAGGTAACTTATGAGAAGATGCCACTAAATATCTGATGAGGTTGAAGCAGTGGTCGAAAGCATCTATTTCAAACTGCTTCATAGCCATCAAGTTTCTTACAAATGCTGTCACTGGGAAGACATTTGGAAATATAAAAACAATTACTGGGTTATCTGCCATGGGCTACCATGCAATGTTTAGAGCATACTTTTCTAAATTACCTGCTTCTAGCCTTTCATTTCCATAGAGCTCTGTTACAACTCTAAGTTTTAAATAACTAAAAATAATCCAAAATAAATTTGTCTATAGATTTACAAACAAATTACATCTGGTAGAGGGTTCAGTTGACTTCAACCCTTTTCCCACTGGGGGAAGAAACAGTTTGGCCTCCATTTGCACATTCATTTCAACCTCCCTGTACACTATATCATTTTGTGCTTCTTAGACTTCTCCTGTGAACCTGTTATAATATCTTTCTGATTTCCTCATTAATAATGAGTTAAGTAAAATCTTTAACATGTGTTCATTTTATATATGTAAGAGAGTCATGATTTTACATCTTGGTGTGTGAAAATCATCCTTTAATGATGCTGATTATTACTATGAAAGAATAAAAAAAAAACTCACTTTGTTTGGCTCACTCACTCTGTCAGCACATGAGGCATCAAAGGCTCTGATTTCCCTTTTCATTACATTCAACTACCTTTATTATAGTGGATGCAAACTGGTAGAATGATGCTTTGATTTACTTTCATAGGCAGGTGGCATGCATCGTATAATATTGCAGAGTTGCTCCAACTTTGATTGAAAAAAAGTGGGTCAACTGCTGAGACCTGTGAGAATGTAGAAACATATTAACTCTAAACAGCTTTGTCCTGCAAATCTGAACAAAAAGAAATTCAGTGTAACTGTCAGGACAGATGTTGCAGAAACAATTTTGAGAGTGGGCATCTCAGCGAATCTGTACCGACCAGCTGGAGAAAAAAAGGAAAATACAAAAACCTGTGAGAACAAAGACTCCACTCTACACACAGGATGGCCAGATGATATTGAAAACAAATCCTCTAATAAAACACAGCTTGAAACAGAAGGCAAGGTAAGTGAGACAGACGAGTGTACACTATCAGGAGATAGCTGATAAAACCCAGAAAGAGCACAATTCGCAAGACATGTTCCACAAAAAATCAACTTGGAAATGAAATACAGAATTGAAAACCATGGTGGTAATAATCTGACCTAGCAAGATGGAACAAATAGGTGGCAGAGAGAAGTTGCACTTGGTTGGAAAAAAATATACAAAGAGATAGATGGAAGATGATCTATTTTACTTGCAAGGCATATTCAAGCTGAAATCTATTTTGGGAAGGCACTAGAAGACATACATAATTCCCAATAGGGTACAAAAACTAGGCATATAATCAAACAAATACACATTATGGGTCCTTCTACAAGATAATTAGCAAGACAAATGTCAATGTGATTCAATGAAAGGGGAGGAGGAGAGTTAAAGTTTAACAAAAACTAGGCAAGGGTCTTCAGTCTTGGCTGTGCAGTGAAATCACCTGGGGTGCTTTAGAAATACCCAGCACTTTGGAATACCAAGGAAGGTGGATTACCTGAGGTCTGCAGCTCAAGGCCAGCCTGACCAACATGGTGAAACTCCGTCTCCACTAAAAATACAAA